>NW_020451016.1:1231121-1311713 GCF_003343035.1 Apteryx rowi
GCAGCCGCCCGCCCGCCCGGCGCGGCCCTGCCCTGCCGCTGCCTCCTGCCCCCGGCGCGGCCGCCCGCGGCGGGCTGGGGAGGGCAGCGCGAATAAATGCGACTGTGCAGAAAGCGAGCTGATACTTTAAAATTTGGTTAGCTCCCGAGGACTAGCTCCTTGGTACCTGAGATTATTACTGATTACTTTGATTATGGGAGGGACTGTACCGGCCTTGTTCCGGTTCTTGCTTTATTTTATCAAAAATTCCAAAAACTGGCAGGTGCGTTTGCATGCATTTAATTTTGTAGGAAACAGTAATAGCTTTTTTTTTTTTTAAACATGGAACCCTCAATCGTCAGTACTGTTTATTTACATATATACGTGTGTGTGTGTGTATATATATCTTTTTGAGGTTATACCTTTATTTTAATTGTTGCGTCTGACGTCTAAAATATCAGTGCCAAAAACTGAGATGGTTTCCTTTTTTGCTCACTTGGTAAGTTGTTTGGAGACACCCAGACTCTCCTTCCCAGAGATTACATGGTTCTTTGATCTTTCACATCTTCTGTCTTGAGTTATTTCTCTGAGTTATTTCTTACTTATTTTAGTTACTGTAGTATCTTTAAATTTTAGGATATGTCAACTAAAGCCACAGTTGTTGATAACTACACGTATTTGTGAATTTTTTGGTGTTGGTATTACCTTCCATTAAATCATTTGCAAAAAAAATTATGCTCAGATGGATTGATTTTGGAACAAAGTAGAAAAGATTGGCTAGACTCTGAATGGTTAGTTACTAATGTAACAATAATACCATAACAATAATAATTTGCAAAAGGTTTCTGTAAGCAAAGTTTGAAATTAACACAATAACTAAAGCTATTAAGCATGGCAGCCAGCAGAAAGATTAATTAAGCATCTGGAAAATAGGTCAAGACTGTATTACAAAGTGGCATGGTAAGATTGCAAATAAATAGAGCAAAGTGTTAACATGGACTTAACTGGGAGAAAATTGATACTGATGTAATAGCGGTGGCTGCATTATCTCTGCAGATGCTAACCATTTATAGAAGCGTGTGGTAGAAAGACGTTTATAATCATGTTGAACAGGAATTAGATATGCTTTTCATGCTTACTACTGGAGACTTCTGTTGTAGCACTTGTTCTGCTACTTGTTCAGGGTGTGGCGTTGGTTGTGCTTGTAAGTTATTTCTTCACTGATATATTTGGATAGATGTTCTAATTTGGATTGTTGCAGTGTTATGTGGGTCCGTGTACTTGAAGACACTTCATAATCGTAGGCTTTCTATCATCTGAAAGATAGTTTGATTAAAAAAATTGTTCAGGGAGCTTCCCCTGATTTGAGGTCCTTGCTTGTGTCTGTGATTTTGTTTGAGGGTTTGTGTTTGCATGTTTCCTCCCTCATGTATTTGAAATAACTGTCTACAAAAACAGGGAAATGAGACTGACTCCTGCATAACAAGATGCCAGAGACAAAATAAAGACAGTGTGTGGGGAGAAAGAGTTTTCAACTCATCTTGTAGAAGCTGATGTCACTGATGGAAATATTAGGATTAGCATGCACATCTTTTCTTGTTTTGTGCTTTTATTTGTAGCAGTTGCTTCAAAACAAATGTGCTTTGGAGGTGATTTGCAAAAAATGTTAGATTGATTGCGTCCATTAAAGGTGATGAGAACCTAAACAGTAATTTTAAGGGGCGCAGTGTTAGCTTAACTAAATTCCGGGCAGAGCAAAACTGACTGCAAGTTCTCATGAAAATCCCAGCCTAAATGTCTAGCAACATCAGCTCCTGATTCCCTTAGCTTGAATGTCTAGGGGGGTACCTGTCTGTTATTTTAGGGGATTGTAGTCTTACTGTTTTCAGCGTAGTTTTCTTTCTAACAGTATATGTTCCCTTTCTCATATTTTATATTCTGCCAGTATGCTGATTATATAAACAAAGACATTTTTGACAAAACCTTGTATTTAGAAACAGAAATTCTGTAATTGGCTTTCTTGTGTGCGTGGAGGGGAAAAGTACTGGTAATACATGCCATGCCATCATTTGTGACTGAACGTGTATTTCAGACTAATGTTAAATATAGAAGAAAGACTTCTTTTAATCAAGTTAAATTTCATTATTCCAGTGTGAGGTTTGTAAGACATTTTGACATACAATTTATATGTATATACCAAATAGTTACTGTAGACGGTGTTACTTTTTGTAGAT
This sequence comes from Apteryx rowi, assembly GCF_003343035.1. Classification (NCBI taxonomy): domain Eukaryota; kingdom Metazoa; phylum Chordata; class Aves; order Apterygiformes; family Apterygidae; genus Apteryx; species Apteryx rowi. The sequence continues at coordinate 1,233,335 of NW_020451016.1, forward strand.
AACTGGAAAAAATGTAGAGAGCATCTATATTTTTCAGACAAGCCGTATCTTCTCTTACTCAGTAGATGATTAAGTCATTCCATATGCGGAAGCATTACAGCTAAGGTAAGCTGCTTACATTTGATTATCAGGCCTGCTTTTCCTGATTCATACTTTTGTTAGTCAATGAAACAAACCAGTGAGCTGGGATGTCCTAGTGTGAGAATACCAGCATGCCTCAGTTATGTGCTTGCTGTTGAATATTTTGAAGTAGTATCTGCCTTTCATTCCTAGACACAGCTTGTATGTTTTTGTGTTTTCTAGATTTCTTTATTTTACTGATAATGTTGCAATGCAATTACAAGAGAATTTCAAAAATCTTGCCATACAATTAGTTTAGTGAAGAAAACATCCCAGTGCTTAGCACTTCTTCATTGGAGTTATGAAGCTCCTATGGATGGATTTTGTAAACTTGCAGCTGGTTGAACACTTACTTTCAGCTGTTCTAAATACTAAATTTTATTCCATTTTAAAAAGAGAGTTGAACTTGATGTTGGAGAATCTGTTCCTAAGTCACCAAAGTAGTATTATTTTTGCTTTTTCAGATCTCATGACAGAAAATGGGAGTTGGAGTGGAAAGCAATGTATTACTTTTAATCTAGGGCTTGAAAGAAAAGCTCATTCTTTGGGTGAAGTATGGAAGATATCTCTAGGTATCTGAAACTATTTCAGATTAGATTGTACATGAAACCAAATGTAGAGAAATTAGACAGTAAGAATGAACATTGAGCACTTCCAATAATTAAGTGTACTATATATCTTAAATAACTGTTAACTGTATTTAAAGGAATTTTCAATAGCTAGTGCTATGAAATGTGTTAGCAATGGGTTATCTGTGACCTGAAATAACCTATAATGAAGCACAAAGCCTGGAAAATCCTGTTACTTGTTCTTGGCTGCCCCTCCCCCCAGACCATTTTAATTTAAAACTTCTATCTCTTTTACAAATTTCTAGAGAAGGTGAAGCTATATTTCCCTTTAGAGGCACTAACTTTTTAGTGACAAATGAGCAACATGTAACTGTGAAGGTGTGTTTTTTAGTCTTTGACTAGTCTGCTTGTTTTCTTTGATAGAATAGTATTTCATTCATACACACAGACGGACGCTTTTTCTACAAAGCTCTCACTTTTTCAGTTTTATTTCAATATAGTGAATGCTGGGAAAGTTAGTGAGAGTTCACTAGTGTTGTTATTGTCAGATGCTGTTTGGGGATAATCTTCATACGGTTTTTTAGTATTCTTTCACATCATGTCACAAGTTATTTTTTTCATGTGTTTTCTTTATATTCCCTTCAATTATGAGAATGGGTAACTTTCTGAAAAAAAGGAGTTAATCTTTAGGTTAGCAATTTTGCTTAAAAAAAGGGAAGAGGAGCCAAATAGCTGGAGTGTTTTCAAGCAACTGAATTAAGGTACTTTAATTTTGAATTTCTCTTATTCAGTAACCTGGAATCAGTTTAAAATTTCACAGTATCTTAGTTCTGCCTCTGTTATTAACTTTATATATTTAATAGTCCCAGAACTATGTAGTCTTTTTGTACTTTTTTTTTTCCCCTCACCTTGCCGTTTCAGAAAATAGAAAATACTCCTTTTTGGAAGTATACCCCTTTCCTCAGTTCTATTGTGCCTTAAAATATTTGCATAACAAGATGGAGCCTGACAAAATATTAAGTTAAAGTTCCAAAACAGCAATGAAATAAGACCTGGTAAAATAACCAAAGACAAAATTGATAAAATATTTTTATATCTTTTTAGTATGATCAAAGCTATAGCAACTATCTCAATCTTAAAAGAAGCAAATAGGTTGATATATACAGAGAATTATTATTGCATGTTGTGAATGTAACACTCCCATTAAAAATTAAATTTAAAATTGGTAATCTCAAACTCATGTGACTGTCCATTATTACTAAAATAACAGTTCTAGAAAACTAGTCTAGTATGTTTTAAAGCATGTTACAAATTAAATTTGATTAGTGCCTTTTATGTGGAAAGTCAGCTACTGTCAGATGACAGTCCCTTCATATTTGTATAAACATTACTTACTGAATACATGTGTGACCACGGTAACTACCTATTCAGAATAAATTGTGGAAATGTTGGGGACAAGAAAGATCAGGTCCTAATCCCTCTGCAGAGCCCTGTTAACATCAGTGTGTTGTGTGCAAGGTTTTGTGAGGGTATGGCTGGGGGGCTGGGATCTGTGATACTCACAGCAATATTCCCCCCCCACACACACACCAGAAAGTGGTTGGTGTGGCTTACGGACCTGAGCATCTGTTACTTTCCTCACCGCTTTGGAGACTGTACGCTTCTAAATTACTATACTGTACTGTCCTGCAGCTTATGTTGTCTGGTAGGTCACTGCAGCTATTTATATGTGAGCACATATATATGTAAGTAAATATACTGTGAGCCCAGTAGTCTTAAATTCTGAAAGATGAGATTGGGTGGGCCAAGATTTTTGTCACAAAACTAAAGCTTTTCTGTTGCCTTGTGTTGGGGCAGATGGAATATGGTACCTTAGGAAATTTGCTGTGGGTTATTTTAGGAGTTTTACTTTGGAATTACTCTTGGGTAGCCCATGAACTGTAAAATGGAGGCAGGTCTCACTTTGTGCTCACCTCAGCCTAAAATATGATAAAGTGAGGCAGGAAGATTGGGCCCCAGACAGGAAAAGCTGCCAGTAGAACAGCTTAAACTGGAATTGTGATAAGTGATAGAACTATGCTTTGCATGGGGCTAAAACGTTTTCATTGCAAAGATGTTTGCTTCTCTTATTAGCAAGACCAAATCCTTTGAGCCCTGCTCCCTAAGGTCTTTGGATGCGGACAGACATCTGAAATCTTCCTGAATGCTTCTGATACCAGAACAAACAAGTGTTTACCACAGAAAGGACCTAGGATAGGGTCAAGGCCTGAAAGAAAAGGCTGTAGTATAAATGCAAAAGTGCAGAGAGGAGCAAAAAAACCCCAAGCCTTTAATGCCGATAATTGATATGAAATTTACTATTATAGTGCAAGCAATGAAGCAAAGTGTTATTTTTTATTTATTTTTTATTTTTGCTTGGGATTTAGGTGCCCCCGGAAGGTAAGAGTAACTGCTAGCATCAGGAATTCATAACAATTAGCCATATACACAGTTAATAGCTGAAACCTTAATAGGTTACTTTTGTGTAGAAACAAAAACACATTTTGTCTCTCAATCAGTGTTCCCACAGTCTCTTTTGGTTACTACTTTGTTTTGGTCCTTTGTCAGTGTTTACAGAAAGTGGTATATTAACCTTTAACTTATTCCACTAGCTTGAATAAAATATACTTATTTATTTTTGTCTTCCATATTGTGCAGATTTTGCCTATATGGGTATGTAGCAATTGGTGAATCTCTATAGTCTTCAGAAGGTTGTTTGTTTCTTGTAAGATATCTTTCGCCTTTTTTGACTGAAAAGATGCTAATGTAAACCATTACCTTGTAAATGGCTTCCTTCCTCTAGTTTACTAGAAACCGAGATTATCCGCTGCTCCCTATTCCTTTCCTTTCAATTATTCTGTATTTTCCTTTTCTTAAATCATTAGATCTGCTTACTTCTTTAAAACTTGTCTGTTCTAGTTGAGAAGTTTTTTCCAAAGCCTGTTTTTGAAGATTTAAACTATTTATCTAGGTAGAGGAGGCCCTTGCAAGATCTTTCTTTTTCATTGGTTGAATCTGTTTAAGAACTTAATATGGGATTTTTGGTGCTTGGAGTCTTAGTTGTGAACTCTTTCTGAAGGGATAGGCTTCATTAAGAGAGGAAAAGTCCCTTTCTTTCTTCTTTCCTTATCTATTAATATCAATTTATTTTGTGATTTGAGAATTTAATTGGTGTTTAGTCCAATAGAAATGGATGGCTTTCATGATGATGTGCTAAAGTGTTTTTTTTTTTTCCCAAGGCCTTTTCATTAAGACTTTTGAAGTGATGCTATGGGCTAACTTTCTTCTTTGACTCTGACAGCTCTGAGCTCTGTAAGAGGGCTCCTTGGGAATTTCATGTTTCCCAGGAAATATTTTGGGAGCTTTCTGTGTCAGGTGCCTTTTGAGGTTAAATGGGCATTTAAAACTCAGCTGAAAAGATGGCTAAACTAGTAAGTGGAACTATGTAGGTGAGAAGGTAAAATATATTTCTGGCATGAGTGGCTTTGGGAACTATTATGATACAGGTTATAACAATTATTGATTTGTTAAGAGGCAAAAGGCTGAGTGGTTTTTTTGAAAGAGTATGCATTTTTAATGGTAATATGGCCTACAGGAAACAATGCTGCCTCCAGGTCTTTAGCAATCTGAAAGAAGTACTAAAAAACAATTTTTCTTCCCATTGTTCTTCATTGTTCTACCCATGCCATGTTTATTTTATACAGCTAGTTTCAGTAAACAACCAGTGCTATCTTCAGGAGGTTGTTTACAATGAAAGAAAAATATCTGATTATTATGTAAAAATGTATTTTTATGGTATTTTGCTTTTATACAAGGTATTCATGTTCTGAAAAAAATTAGGACTTCGAATAGGCTTCATTTGCTATATAAATATATCTCAATAAGTGTATGTTTTGTTGCTGCTGGGTGTATTCTGAAATGACTGACTTGAAGGTTGTTAACAGAAAAAGATAAATCAAGAGAAGTGGGTTGGACTAGGTATCTTAATTCTGTTACAGTTAAGTTTTCAGATTCAAAACAAATGAAGAATTCTTATTTACTGTAGTATGTTTTTGTTGCAGAAGGATTTTTTTCATAGTAAAATGCCATATGTAAGTTGAATGGGATCTAGGCATGCTGTCTTGACAATTCAATAACTGCCTGATAACGGTTCATTTTAGTCCTATTGGAAAAGTGGTAATGATTTCCATGTATTTGGGGAAACTTTAACTCAAATGGCACTTCTAGGTGATTCTACATGTGTAGAAATCAGTTTAATATCATTCATGAATCATGCTTTAGTAAGACCTTGATTCATAAATTCTTGTGTCACATGTCAAACTTGTGAGTCTGATAGGTTATTCTAGTGCGCGTTGTTGCAAACTTAATGTGCAAGTCCTGTGGGGAGAACAGCCATTTTCAGGCACTATACAGATACCTTCTGTCCAGCCGACAATCTTTTGTAGTAAGAGAGGATGAAAGATAACTTAATGGTCTTGTATAAACCTCTTCCACCTTGAATAGTTTGGAGGAGTTGAGAAAGAAACAACTTTATATAAATAGGACTCCTTTATGGGCATACAGATGTTCTGGCACATTGGGCATTCTGTTTTCCATGCTGTTTTAGAAAGTGAAGAAACAAAGGTGAGGTAGCTGTGAGGAAAACAGACATCTAGTTTTATACTCTCATAGGAACTGCATTTGGTATTGTCTAGAGCTATCCTGAAACAAACCTTCTGAACAAATTTCTTAGCTGGATTGCTGCGCTTCTAATTATAACAAAACTCTGGCAGATTAAGAATGTAAAATGAAGCAATGAAATCAAAATCAAATGGCTCGAGTCAAGAAATAAAAATAACATAAGTATTTGCTTAGTAGTTAAAAAACAAAAAACAAAAAACCCAGCCTTCAAATAACTCGATTACCAACAAGCAGTTTGAACTAAACCGCTTGATCAGATTGTCTTTCCACTTTAGATAAGGTGGTAGAAATTCCTTGGAAATAATTATAACAATGGAAAAAAATCAGTGTGGCTTTATGTCCTCCCTCTGTATTCACCTTGATCCTGCTTACTGCATGGAAGAACTACAATGGCGGTGGTTTCAGTATGTCCTTCAGCACTGTACTTTCATGCAGAACTTGAAGGTGTGGGCTCTCCTCAACACAACTACTAGGGATTGAAGGGCTTTTGTTTCAGTATGTCTACTGTTTTCACGTTAAAAAAGAATTAATCTTTTGAAAGAAGAGATTAGGCTGGTGAAGGCCAGGCTAGTTGAAATGTGCTGTTTGTGTTGATGATAGCACATTCTGATTTAGAAAGCGTGCTCTAATGCAGAGCTGGTGGCAGATAGTACATTTTTTTTTCAGTTGCATAACACCTTCTTGCATTGCTGAAAAATAAATGCTTTAAGTATTGTTCCATTTGTCTTTTTAACTATGATTACAGTCATGTTGGAATCACAAGATTTAGCTTTTGATGTTTGTGGAAAATATGAATGTAGCGATTGTATTCTTCAATATTGCTACTGGTACAAATGACAGCATTGAGTCATATGAGTTCCCTCTGATATTTTATATGAAATACTTGTGTTAAGTATGTGGTGTCAGTTCTGTTTCCAAGCACTGAGACCACAGTACTGTGACAAGTTTGCATCACACGTAAATGAACTTACATTTTCAATCATTGAAACTTTTTTTTACAAGCTTAAGGTAAATTTTCTTCTGGACTAAGCCTCAAGTCACTATGTTTTTTACTGCTGCTTTGTAAGTCTTTAAGTTCAAAGGATAGAAGCAGTATCTGTTAAATCATCATTCATGGTATTTTTTCTCAAAACATGCTGTTCAATCAACCTGGTAATTATATTTTGCCTTAAGTGTAAAGGCACCTAATATTAAACACCATATTGTATGAAGAAAATACAAACATAATATTTTAAAGCATTTAATGGTGCAATTTAAGTGCTATTTCTGGTATTAATACAATTTTGATACCGTGTCCTATAAAGGATGCCAAATGTGCAAATCTTAAGCAAGCCTTGTAACATTTTTCTTAAGCAGGTAGTAACAACATTCTTTGCAAATGCAAAAACTGAGATCATTTTCTCCTTTGCTTGGCAGTGAGCCTCCTTTGAAGCTTGGAATAAAAGTCTGACCTTCCTACTTGCACCTTGCCCACTGATCTGCGCAGAGCTATATTCAAAGCTTCAAGGGAAGTTTAGTGTGAGACAAAGGACAACATGAGCTCAGCTTCTGAAATTTTTGGCATAAGATGGGCAAAAATTCCTAAGCTTTAAAAGATGTTGTCATTAGTAGATCTGTTTTAACTAAAGATCTTCATTATTATTTTTTTGTCATAAACTTCTGGGTCTCAGATTGCTGTCCCTGGAACTGCCTGTTAATTTCCTTAATGAGCTGGCTTGACGTGTGATCTGTAGCTGCAGTGCCTGTTCTGCAGAGGTGTCTTGTTGTCTCTTCATTCCTCCTCTTGAAGATTTGTGTGCCCTCGAGAGCATGTCTGACTATGTGCTCTTTGTCCAGTAGGGCCCCCATGGTTATGCAAGGGAAACTATTTGTATGGTAGGGCTCTATTTTAACCACTGTGTGCTTTCTCCTTTTTCCCATTCCCTCCTTCCTGTGGTTCAGAGATTCTCTGCAGGTTTGCAGAAATGCTTGTGAGATAGCTAGGAGCTGGGATTCCTTTTTCATTGGTGTGTTTTCCTTTATAAATTCTAAGGTATCTCAATTGTCAGTACTTTGTTAAGAATCGTACAGCTGAAGCAATCAAATGCTTCAATGTGAACAATTCCCAGTCATGGAAGTGCTCGCATCAGTACTGCTTGTTCTGCTGAATACCCAAAGTAAACAATAACATAAAGGTGCTACTATACCAATAATAATGTACCTTCTGGGGGAAAAGAGGCAGCTAACTGAGTTTTGTATTTGCTGAATAACTTCAAAATATTAGGTGAGAGGAGCCTAATATTAAAAAAAAGCAATTTTTTACTTGGGAAAAATACAGTTAGCATCTTTACAGTGTTTTCAAAATGGAGCATAATTTAAAGAAAGCACTTCATAAATGCTGCTACTCCAATTTTGCGTTCGTTGGCAGTTATTGAAGTTTTGGAAGAATGTGCCTTGGTGTCTAACTACTTTGTAAGAACTGTGCAATTATACCTGAACTAATAGAAGCTTGTGAGCTGTTAGAAAACAAGTTTTCTTTAGTTAAATTGTAACTATGGTATTAGATTGTAGCCGCTGGTTAGGCTTTGTGCTAGGGTTTTTACTACAATAACAGCAACTTTAGTGATTACAGTTTTTACTCCATTTAAAAGGTGCTGTTTATTTTAGAGAAGAATTAAAGGTGTAGCGTGGCAATTTTTCTTCAACTATACTGCAGTGTTCTTACTAAATGTAGCTAGTCTCCCCTTCCCCCCCCCCACTCTATGACCAGGAAATATCATTTTAAAGTTAATTATTAATGATGGTCAAGCTTGGAACAGCCTGTGCTCCTCAAGGTTGTTACAGTCTGTCAAATCTGCCATACTTATGAATTTTCTAGGCCTGCTCGAGAAGGCTAGAGAAACAATTGTAATGCATTTTAAGAATCCAGTAAGGTGCAATTAGATGAAAATTAGTGAGATATTATCAGAAGTGTACCATTTCACAGAATAATGTTTATGTGAGTTCTGTATTTAATTTCTGGAGAGAGAAACTTGACTGGAAGCGGCAAACTGTAAAACACCTCCTGTTTATTTTCATAATTTAGTGAAAATGTAGAGAACTATATCTGTGCTTCTGAAGAAAGTGTGAACAGTCTTAATACTCTGTAATCAAAATTTACACATTCTGTATAATTTTAGTGGTTAATAAATCAAGTCCAGGCTGCTCAGTTCTCTCTGCTTCAAACTGGGAGTCAAGCCCCACGTTTAAGACCTGCTGATTTTCTTTGTTGAAGAGGCCCTCTTCAGCTTAATATTGACAGGCAGATGTCTTGAGACAGGCTTTCTTCTGCACCGCTCCTGCCCCATTTACCATGGGGCGGTGACGGGGCCGCAGCCACTGCAGTGCTGGCACACGGCAGCTGGTGAGTGGTGGGGCTGACTTGAGCACGCACGGGCTCTTGCCCCGTGGGATAACCCGGCTGGGAGGCAACGTTACCATGAGCAGCCTGCGTGCCCCTCTTTCGCACGCGGGGTGGGATAAGAGGGCTGTAACAAAAAAAAGAAAAGGGGGGGTAGTGGACAGACTTCTGAGTCTAATGGCAATGAAAATGAAGTGTGAAGTTACAGTAGTTGAAGGGCACCTCTGGTACTTCCGGTGGTGATTGTGCTTTTCAGTTAATCTTCTGATTGTTCTGTTTACTGGACCTGGTTTAGGGAACCGTAACACAGTAACTCTTTATTCTTTCCAGTGTATCTGTAGGATTATATTGTAACCAGAATCCCCCAAAATACTTAAAAACAAACAAACAAACAAAAAAAGCCAAAGCAGAAGTGCTGTTATAGTAGAGGCTGTCGTCATATTTTCCTTTTGTTTAAGGTTTGTCATACAGCTCTATAAAAGTATGTCGTTCATTGGTTTTATGAAGGTACTGACTCTTCTCCAAATAAGACTGAGCCTTGAAGGGGATAAGGGGAGAAGTGTTTGGGGAAGGGTAAGAAAAGAAATTAGATGTCCATATAAGAACTTAAAAATTTTTTTACTTTTTTGGAGTAAATTTTGATTTATATAGTTCAGTCTGTCATGACTGCATCAAAGGTTGTTGTCCTGGGCTGTATGATCTGTTTTATGTAGTGCTTAGTTCTTTTGATTGAGTTGCTAAAAATGTCCTCATAACAACTCGGTGAACGCTTTCTGTCTGAGAACATAACTGGTGCTGGTGGTTGGAGGTCAGGGTTATGGAGTTCAGGCTATAAGAAATGCACAAACCCAAAAAGGTGATAGCCTGGTTTCTCTCATCCAACTGAATTTAACACTGAAGAGAAAGCTGTGACTGTATGCTTTCAGTCCTTCTGGACTGGTTTGAATAGCATGGGCTATAGAAGATTTATACGTGTCTGAATGCCAGTGGCCCCAACAAACTGGTTGTTTTGGTGATTTGATAGCTTTGAGTTTTGCTGGACACACAACTTGTAGTTTGGCTAAAGCATGCCTGGCTCGGAGAAGTATTTGAGCAGTGCTCTAGCTGTGCAAGAGGCTTCCCCAGCCCCCTCCCCCCCGAAACTCCCCCCAAACTGGGTTGTAGTTCTGTGCTCAGAAAATCTTGCTTCTTAATCACAGGGTAAGTTTTTCCACTACTATTTCAAAGTAGTTACCTAGATTTTTTTGCTGTTACTTGGGCAGTGTGCTTATGCATGCAAATAGCTTCTGTAGAAGTTAAGCAAGCCAAGGCAGTCCTGCTGCTTGTGACGGAAGGAGGGTTAACGGAGCTGCTCGCGCTGTCGCAGCTTTGTAGGCCCTTAGTGTGAAGGTCACCCATCGAGGCTCATTCCATTTGGGGCAGAGCAGCTTTGGTTGCAAGGCTTGGATCTGTTTCTGTCCAGGAGCTTAGCAATGCAGCCATACTGCTGTGCTGTACTGCTTAATGTTTGGATTTGTCATCTAAATTAGAATCTGTCTTTGGTGCCACTGTTGTGGGGGTTAGGTTTATTGAGTGGGTGTGCTAGGTTTGTAGGTTTCTTTGTTTTTTTGTTTGTTTTTCCTAATCCATGGGTGCTCTTTAATGTACCTTCATACAAAGCAAAATAGGGGTGTAGGTTGCTGAGAAGTGAAGCAGAGAAGAGAGGAATAAGGTTATACTAGGAAGACATGAAAGAATAAAGTGGTATGGAAAGGTAGAGCTGGGATCATCCAAGTCAGAAGAAACAGTAATTCCTTAGTGAAGTGCTTAGTTTACAGGAGTGGGACGCCATAGTGCTGCACTGCCCTGACTTGCTGTGTTTCCCTGGTCCTGCAGAGCCCCTGCTGCCACAGCAGAGCTGGGCAGGTCTGCAGGGAGCCATGAGCTGGGCGTCTCAGCTGCTCTGTGTACAAACTCTGCAGAAGACCACAGAAGTGTTCCCTTAAAGAGAAAGGCAACTTCTGGGCTTGCTTTAAAATTTTTTTTGTGGCTGAGTGATTTACTCCTCTCCGGTATACTCGTGTGAAAGATGTAAGTGGGAATTCTGGTGAAAAAGCAAGCAGTGATTTTTATCAGGAACTTTGAAAAAATATTAAAAAAATTATTCTTCTTTGGAAGCTTTAATGTCTTTGGAGTAATTGTGACAAATCTGTATTTAAGTCTTCCAAATGTAATGCAAGAATTTTAGGCCTGCTTCTGGTAGTTGTGGCATGGCCTTAACTGTAGAGACTATATTGAAAGCTCCAGAAGTGCCAAGTATGCACAAACATATGCATACCCCTGGCTGATGAGTGAGAGTTGATTTTGGATCTGTAAGTAATCTGATCAGGATAAAATAGTTCATGAAAAATTAAAATTATTACAGCAGAGAATCAGTCCTTGAGTCAAAAATATACTTACGTTGTGCTTAAATAAACTTTAAGGACTTTCTTTTTTAATTCACACTAGTGGGGGAGAGGTTCTTGGCTGCTAATGCAATAAGAAGTCAAATGTCAGTGTGTTTGAGGAGTGAACTTGACAATTTGCTTGTGCTGTGTTTCAGAATAAACACTTTATACTTATATGCAAATTTTATTATTTTCTTAAAGTTTGCTGAGCTAGGTCTTGATTCACCAACATATTTAACTACATTTTTATTCCCGATGTTTTGAAGAACCTCATTGAATTAAAGTTGTGGTCTCAGGAGTTTGATTTAAGGCATACTAGTTTTCACAGGATGCTTTGATCTTGGTAATTTACCAGGATAAGGTTAAGCAAGGAGAGTATTCCAAAATTGAAGTTTATCACCTTGGTAAATGTATTTCATTGTTCTTGTAGTGTGGAACATAGTATTTTTCTGATGTTGAGCATGCCTAAATATGCCAATGCAACAATTCTTTTTCTTCAAAATTTCAGAGTTTTATGGTTAAGACAAGGGCTTCAATGAAGTGTCAAGCTAGAACTTAATTTCAGTATGTTTGTTTATTTTTAATGCAGCAACCATTTTGTATTTTTGTATACTAGCATTTGGAAAAAAATGTCCAATCTTTTTGCTATCAGAAAGTCATCTTACTTTGGTAGCAAAAGTAGAATTTCTGTGCTTATTCAAGAGAATTCAGGAATTTGGAGATATGCTATATGTTCTGGGGCAGATTCAGGGTTTTAAACCCTTCATGTAAAGTGTGTGGTCAATGGCAGTTCCATAACATTCAGTGGTGAGAGAGTAGCTACCAGGGGACATCCAGCTTTCTAAATTTTCTGGCTCTGGGAAAACAGCTTTGGAAGGAATGGTGGGTGAGCTTTGTTGTTGTTGTTTTTAACAAGGACAAAAAGCATTACAGGATGCTAATCAGCTGTGATTGTGTGATTATTTTAATTGCTCTTTTAAGATGTTTAAATGCTAATTTTTCATAAATCAAATTACAGCTTGAGAATAATTGTGCTGTGTGTTTGGTTAGCTTTCATTTGATCAGAATCATTGTGGTGGTGTCTGCTTTGAGTCTGATGTGATTAATATGCCAGTGAAATGCCTGTTGCCAGAATCTTCATGTACTTGGTGTGAGGAGTTGATTTAATTAAAGTATTAGTAGTACTGAATTCCTCCCTGAGAGCTGATCCCTGGCTGGTGTAAATCGTAACTTTTACTGAAACCATGTAATCATTTACACTGTTTTTTGCCTTGCCTTTTTCTTAAAGTGATTAGCGTTATGTGACATGAAAGGCAAGGATGGCATATAGGCAGCTCTGGAAAGGTACTCAGCAGGGTGGGTGCAGAGGCAAGAGCTGGAAGGGACAGCACTGGCGAGAGGAGGATGCCTCTGGATTTTAAAGTGCATGGAGCATCCTTGTCTTATGCGCAAGCAAGGTAGTGTTCTCGTTTTCCACCTCTGATGTTCTGCGGGCACACTCGATTTCTGGTTTAGGAAAGAAAGGTACAATGTGGAACATAACCTTAGAAAGTCTTCTGGCTCTCCTTTCCRTGGAACTAGCTTTCTGAGCTGCCTGGTGAGTTTTGGAAGGCAGCAGGACTAATCTTCTGTTGTTTTGCAGGGTGTGGAGCATGGAGGGAGGGGAAAGAGCTGTTGTTCTCTTTAACTTCCTGGTCTGACAAACTACCTGGTTTTGCACAAAACAGGTTTTCACTACTGATTTCTGAGAAGAGATTGGTTGTTCTAAAAAATTTTGTAGGCTTAGTCTTTAAAAATGTGATGAGCTCAAGAAAGGCAGTGTCAATTGGATTGAATTTTTGATCTCAACTTTGCTGGGATTTCAAAAGTTAAAATTATTAATAGTCTTTTATTTTAACTTTCACTTCACTTTTAGCAAGGAAGGAATTGTATTGGCAGAAATATATATATATTTATAATACACATATATAATATGTATATAAAATACATAAACTTTTCCAGATGATAGCTCATCTTGGAGTAAAAGCACTTTTCTGATGTATTACAGCAGTGTTCAGAAATCGCAGTTGGGTTTGATGCTCCCCTGTGCAAAGTGTTGGTTTAAATTTACAATAAGAAACAAACTTTGTTCTGAAGAGCTTACTGTGATCTACCAGGTATTCTGGTAGTTTATAAACCAGTATATAAAATGAAAAAGCATGACTTTATGTACTTTTTAAATAAGGTGGGCTTGGGTGCTAGAAAAACTTAACAAAGGGAACTAGTTTGCATAATTATTATGACTGAGTTATCGTTTGCAGGTATCTTTTGCAATGAGTTTTTAGAGGAAGACTGGATGGAGAAGTGGATGGTTTCAAGGAGAACTTAGTGTTCTGTGTAATGTGGTTTGCCTTATAAAATAGAAAGAAGTTGTTTAGGAAAGAAATAGGTGAATAAGACTTTAATGCTGGTGTTGGCCAAGAAGGGGAAGTAGAGCAAGTGGAAGGGAACAGGGTCACAGATGCAAACAAAATTGGAACTTGACTTTCGACATAATCAAGTGTATAATGATATCAGGTCTGTTTCCTCACATTTTACATCTTTATTTATACCTTAATCTTTTTTCTAAGGTATCTTAAGATATAGGTATATCTTAAGGGTATAATCATAAATGCAGACGAATAGTTCTGTTAAACTGTATAATTTATATGCAAACTTCTACAAGGGAAAGGTCTTAGAGAAAGGACCTGCATGTTGTGAATGGGTTAGATTATGTCTTAATTTACCCAGAAGCTTACAATTGTTTACATGAATGTTTACATGCATTCAAGGTAGGTCAGGCCCTGTGACACAACCAGATCACTTTGACTTTCACCACAGTGAAATTCTGGGAGCATTAACAATTATGTCTTTGGCCCATGTGTTCTTAGAAGCCTGATGATACTTATGATGGTAGGTTGGATATCTTACATAACAGGTAGGATCAGCTCATAATTAAGAGCTCTAAATTATTTTTCATCATCATTGATAAATAATTGCATCAATTATTTAACTGATGGTGAAGACTAAGATATCTTTGTGCATAGAAGTGCTGGAGGTTTTTAAATGAAAATTTAGCTTTTACAGCACAAAGGTGGTTCCTCTACTTCAAGAGTTTCTGATAGTAGCCTGCTGCGGACTCTCTCAGTTCTGTCCTGTGCAACCAGTGAAGAAGTTTGCTACTGTAGTTGCTGCTGTCTCTGTGCGCAGAAGAGCGGTCACCGGTGAGGCATGATGACTATGTTGTTTGCTGTAAGAAACGAAATACAAAATTACTTTAAGCTAGTTGGTGTGGAAAATATACTCGCGTTCTTATTTTAAAGGAGGAAACTGCTGTAAACTTCGGAAATGTGAATGTAGAATTCTTACTTGCTTTTTCTTCTTCCCTTCCTTCTGTAGGTATGGCCTCACAAGTCTTGGTCTATCCACCATATGTTTATCAAACCCAGTCAAGTGCCTTTTGTAGTGTGAAGAAACTCAAATTAGAACCAAGCAGTTGTGTGTACCACGAAGGAACCTACCCACGGATCTATGTGAATGATAAAAACTTTGGAATTTCTCCCCACAGGGTTAGTACTTTCTTTCAGACTAAAAACCCATTTGACAGACCTCGAGGACAGAACTTCTTGTTGCAGTCAAATGCTGTTGCTTTAAAAAATATTGTAGGTGCTACAAAAGTGTTAGCGGCGCAGGTGCAGCAAGCTCAAATAGAGGCACCTCAGACTGGGACACAAGAAAGCAGATTGGATATACTGGACAGACCCCAGCGATGTGGATTGAAGCGTAAGAGTGAAGAGCTGGATAATCGGAACAGCACAATGCAGATTGTGGATGAACTGTCCATATTGCCTGCAATGTTGCAAACCAATGTAGGAAACCCGGTGACAGTTGTGACAACTGCTGCAACTTCAAAACAAAGTGGTACCAGTGGAGATGGAGATTATCAGTTAGTACAGCATGAGGTATTGTGCTCTGTGAAAAATACTTATGAGGTTCTTGATTTCCTTGGGCGAGGGACCTTTGGACAAGTAGTGAAGTGTTGGAAAAGGGGGACAAATGAGATTGTGGCAATCAAAATCTTGAAGAATCATCCTTCTTATGCACGCCAAGGACAAATAGAAGTGAGCATATTAGCAAGACTAAGTACTGAAAATGCTGACGAATTTAATTTTGTGAGAGCTTACGAATGCTTTCAGCATCATAATCATACTTGTTTGGTTTTTGAGATGTTGGAACAGAATCTGTACGACTTCCTGAAACAAAACAAATTCAGCCCTCTGCAATTGAAAGTAATACGGCCTATTCTGCAACAGGTGGCCACTGCACTGAAAAAACTCAAAAGTCTTGGTTTAATCCATGCTGACCTCAAACCAGAGAACATTATGTTGGTGGATCCTGTTCGGCAGCCTTACCGAGTTAAAGTAATAGATTTTGGGTCTGCCAGCCATGTATCAAAGACTATTTGTTCAACTTATTTACAGTCTCGGTATTATAGGTACGTCTCTTTTACTTTGTTTCTAATACTTTTTAATGGAACAAGGTTTTAGTATTTATTAAAGTTAATGGTTTGAAATAATTACCGTTCCAGATAGTGAATATTAATTTTGAAAAAGTTAGGACTGTCTAAGAATATAGTTCATTCTAAAATTAAGTAGTTGGTTACCATTTTAAATGTGAATATTTGCTCTGAGTATTTTCTAGAAGTATGTTTTGTGTTGCAATTTGTCCTAAGTCATCACTTGCTGTTATCTCGAAATGTCTGATGAGGCTTTTTAAAAGAAAGATAGAAAAAAATTAGCTTTAATTTTGTAATCTAACTTGCTTGATTAGAATGCCTTCCCTGCTTATCCAAATATCTTTTTTTTTTTCCCTCCTGTAAGTCTGGAAGTGCCATATTTTTATATCCTGTTTCCAAAGGTTATGGAAACCCTCTTGTTTTTCTCCAACACCTGTAAATATTTCCCCTAGTTCTTAAAAAAGTTAATTCTGATTGAGTGCCTTCAGCAACTGTGAACTTCTGGAGTTAGTGAATGATAGGATAATTAAATGTATTAAGGTGATACCAGATGCCCCTCAGGCATTTAAAATGATTTTGGTATATAGTTGCATACTATATTGGCCTGAAAATGGATGAATATTTCTGATTTTTTTTAAATCTTTTCTTCATATAGATATTCCATTTGTGTGACATTTAAAAGCTATTAATATTTATTTATGGGTTGCTCTTATTTGCTTTTTTAAAGGTTGAACGTGTCTTGATTGAGCACCTTTTTCAGTCCTACTTTGCAATGTTGATTGGTATTGCCTATCTCTGCAAATTCAGTAAAAAGCTAGTAAACCAAGGGAATGAGTGAGTTAAAGTTTAAAATCTATTGTATCTATTCATGTTGGAACTGAAAACTTGTGCAGTTCTGATGAAATTGAAGTGGTTGATGTTCATGCCAGAAGAAACTAATAATTATTTGACTGTAGATGGTGAACAAAAGCATTTCATGTATAGTTCTGCTATAAGTATTCTAATTCATCACCTGCATTTCCTTATTACTTAATTACATACAACAGCTGAGGATTTAAAAACTCTGAAGTTTGTCAACAAAATACTAAATTGGGAAGCAGGAAGATTGATGCATGCTCATATATTGCACAAAAACGTACACAAAAGAAAAAGTTAAGTAACTTGAGAGTTCCTTTCAGTCTAAGAGCTGTACACCATTTAAGAGACTGTATGTTAGTTCAGTCCTTCAGGGCAAAGATGTAAGAGTCTTAAAAAGGCAGTATGAATTCTGGGAGGTTCTAGACAACAAGTGCAAAGGTCCTTGTATTGGCTGATCATTTTGTACAAGTTTATAATTCAGCAGATATTCAAGACTTTCCCACTTACTTTAGCTTTTATTTATTTAAACAATGACAGATTCTGGTGAGCTATTGCCATTCCCCCCCTCCTTGCTCTTGGCAAGAAGTGACAAGGAAGAGGCCGTGTTGCTGGACAACCCGCCTGGGCGCTCCTACTGTAATAATTCACTGTGTGCTAGTTTGTTTGGTTCTTCTCCTTCCATTGCAGATGACCCATCAGATGCAGAACTGTTCTGCTGGTGTGCTCATTCAGCGTTCTACTTACCAGTTTTAGCTGTAGGTTTGTTTTAATTGTGTTTATGCTCCATTGAGTGGAGACATATAAAAGAATAATGTAAAATTATTAGAAATAAACAGAAAAATTTCTGCAACTTTCATCTTCATCTGAGAAAATCATAGCATATAAAACAAACCCTAGTTTCTAGATACTTTATATAGAATTTTGACATACTTGCTGAGAGAACAGGTCTGTATGCTAGCAAAGCTCCATGTCTTAACTCCTTGGTACTATGCGTGTGTTTTAGAGGCTTGTATAGTGTTGTGTGTACTAAAGTGTGAGTAAGTGCTGTTTGTTTGTGGATATGCTTTCAAAAAAATATATATTTCTTTTCTTCCCAAAAAGAAGAAAGACTGGTGTGTGTGTGTGCCTGTCTTGTCTCAATGTAAGAACTTTACCCAGACAGGGACTTTAACTCGTGGAAAAGATTAAATGACATCCATGTAAACTCGTCTGACATGTGCCTGTAAAATTCCCCGGTTACTAAGTTGCACTGAAGTGCTTTGTAAGTATTCAGACTCCTTAGTAGAAGACTTAGTAGAAGTCTCTTACCTCTGATAGTTTTAGAATCATTCTGTAAAGCAGCATTTAACTCTGTATTTTTTTTGAAAGTAAAAAAGGCATATAAAGAAAACAAGAATCAGGCAAGTTTGCCTGTTAATTAGGGTTGGGGTGTACATGAATAGCTTTGGTATTTCATTTAGGTTAAATCTTGGTTAAGGCCATTTTAAAATTGATTCTAGTTTGAAAAAATTTTGATATTATACTTTAGTATTTTTTTCACTGTAAAAGTAAACCTTTTCAGAAGTAAACTTTTTTTTTAAAGCATGTTGGATTGCATCATGGGTGCATGAGTCTTTATTGGTTGAGTGATTCAAATTAATTTTGTGCAGCTTGTCATGCTGTTTGTCAGCATGTTTTACTGCTTTGGAAGCACCTGAATAGTGTAAATAATATCAGAAAGTAGGGATTTGATCCTGAAAGCTCTCAAAATGGGTGATGCCAGGGAAATTTGAATAGAGAAGCCTTAGAAAGGAATGAAAAGGGTCTTCACAGAATACATCATATGGAGATGGTATTTACTTTGACAGAGGTCGTGCTTCTTGTCAACCATATAAGGAACTACTTCATAAATATAACCGTACTCTAAATGGTTTTGTGTTAGAAAAGGGTGGGAGTGATAGTGCAGTTTGGACTTGTTTCACTATGACATGTTGAAACAAACTCTTTTAAAAGAGTTGAGCAGCAATGGAGACATTGAAGACTCACTTTAAGTTCAGTGGTGTTAATGTTTGTTCAGTCCATTAAAAAATCCAGTTTAATGAATGTTTTTCTATTTAAAGCTTCAAACTAAATTCCATTAGAGTTTAAATTGAAAATATATTTTAAAAAATGCTTGTTCTCAACATCGCCTCTTATTAGCATGATCACTGCTGTATTCTTGTCTAAAATCTTTACAAATTGTTTATTTGCTGAACGGCTGTCATGAGCTTTACATGTAATTCTTATTGGTGGGGATTGCTATCTGTTCAGAAATGACAGTGCRTGAGATCTTGATTCACTGAGCAACATCTACAGCATACTACTCTCATCCAGGAAATACCCATATAAATGTCAATGTCATATGATACTTGGCCTATTCTGATCTGTAGAAGCATTCAGCCAAGCCCAAGAATTTATAGAAAGAGGTATTAAACAGAAGTTTTTTTGCATTTTGTTTTTAAATTACTATTTCAGGATCTGAGAGGGACTCGAAATGCCTTTAAACAATGGTGTAAGATGACAGTGCTGAAAGGAAGAGACCTGCCCTCCCACAGCCTTGGGCTGCTTATTCTAAAGCCTGCAGCCCCATGGCTTTGTGTCCTGGAACCAAATAGAGGAGTGAAACTGCGCAGTAGTGGGTTATATTAACCAGTCAAATTTCAGGCAGATGCAGAGTGAATAGAACGTGAGGAATACTTGTGCCAGTACAAGGAGGAAGGTGGCGTGGGGAAAAGGGAGGAAATATTCTTTCTGGCAGCAGTTTTAACTTACTACAGTTCCTAGGTCACTTATGCCATGCCCATTTTCGAAAATGAGGTTTGGTGTTTCCATACTGAAAGAGTATGCTGACTGCTCAAGAGAAGCCCACGGAAAGGTTTTGCATAAGTGAATAAAGAGGAAGTGTATTTTTTCATAGCTCAACACTACTGGTTTTTTAGCTTGTTTCTGGAACTACCGTGAATTAATTATTGCAAGAATGGAAAATGCCACTAAGTCTACTGTTGCAGTGTCTGAATGGTAATACCAGTGTTTTAGATCTGTAAGAGGAAGTGAGTAACGAATTGGAAAAACAAGCAGTAACACAGTTATGACTTAAGTCAGGGAAAATAATATAGTTAGGTGGATGGACAATGGAGTGACTTAAATTTCACCTTATCCTGGCCTATAACAGAAGGAGAAGTGATGTAATTATTGAAGACATTAAGATATGAGGAGAGATCATGAAGAGTGGGACTATTTAATTTGAAAGGATATAGATGAGAGGAGAAATGGAGACAAAATAAACAGAATAATAATGATTTAATGTTTTCCTGCTTCTGTTTCAGCTTTTTCAAGCAAAGAGAAAGTAAGAGAATGGTTAAAATGAATATAAAAATACTTTTTGATATCTCATTACCTTTTGGAAACTGGAACTTTGCTGTTATGTATTGCTAGAAATTAAATTATTCACTTGAAGATAAAGAGTAGTTACTCGATATGAATAAATATTTACCACAATACACTGTCTTAAGTCATGGATTATTATTATTWTTTTTTTTTTTTGCTTGAAAGCTGAAATGTTGTTATGAGTACTGTTTTCCTAAAAGATAGTGTCTGTGCTTACATACTGTTTTTATGCTGGTCTGAATTTTAGTATTTGTGGGATAGAGGGATCTTGTATATGAAGCTTTTTCTTTGCTGCTGGCCTCACACATTACATGCTTGTTAACCTTTTGTGAGTGATGTAAGTAGGTAAGTAACCAGGCAGTGTATACACTTGGAAAAGAAAAAGATCCTGTTACATACAGTGTAGATGATCAAGCTTTTGTCATATATGGAAATGGTATGAAAAGTATGTGGCTTTTCTTTCTTCTTGGACACCTGTGCCCTGAATCAAGAGAACTGGAGTGTTACATCCAAGATGAAAAGCTCCCTTTCTCTCCTTTATTGCACAACGCAAGCTGGAAAGTAGGGGAATCAACAGATTGCTTGTGCTTCTGAATCTCTTGTGTCTTGCACTCACACAGTCAGTCAGGAAGGTTTCCTCAGGCGTGGTGTTCTCCCTTCGCTCTGGCAGTTTCCTTTCCTTCATGTTTCTCATAAAGATACACACACACACACACACACACAAAAATAAATGCTTTGGGAAGTGGGTGTGAGAAGAGGGGCTTCAGAATGACAGACTACAAGGAGCAGTGACCTACAAAAGAGTTGAGTGGTTTAAAATGGTCAAGGTAGTTGTGCTGATCTGCTCCAGAGAGCCTAGTTACCTTTCTTCTGCAAAGTTTCTGTTGTCATGAAAAGAGCTTGTGCATGACCTTCTCAGTGTTTTGTGTTCAGAGATAACTTTTTAGATCTGGTTTCACAGCACATTTCCTCTTTCTTCTGGTATCCTTTCTAGGATTTTTTTTCCAGAGAAACTCCTATTCAAGGATATGATTCTTTCTTTTTGAAATAGTTGTGTGCACCATGAATGGTTGAGGAGTTCTGTTTTAATCATCAGCTAATGCCCAAATGGCCATCTGAGATTCATTCTGCACTTCTGAACTTCAGAAGTGCTCACTGTTGTGGATATTGTTCAGCCTTTGTGCAAAGGGAGTTGATACGTAAAACTTCATTTAAAAGATGCACAGTTCCATCTAATGACCAAATCTTTGTAGCGGGGTTTGATAATGCTAAAGCTTCTTCTTTCTTCATTGTTTGTATATTCCCACTTGTTACTTGCTTGTAACACCGGCTGAGTTCCTAAAACGCATTTTGATATTTGCATTACGTGTCAAGCATAGATCACTAAGGGAGAGTTTGTAACAGCAGCTTTATATCAGTGTTTGTGTATGCAAACTTCTGTGATTTCTAGGGCTCATTGCTGGTTGGGAGGAGTCGATGCTTACAATTTTTTTTTTTTTTTTTTCAAGGGGAGTCACCTTTATGTTGATTTAATCTTGGAGTTGTCTTCCTAGGAGACAGGATTTTGAAAATGAAGTCTTGGTAAACCCTTACAAAAGTTACCACTCAGAGTTCTTCTAACATGAACTTATAATAGTCTTTGCTTGCCTAGGAGTGAGTGTGTTGTTTCATTGCATGTTCCTTACATGCAGCTTCAGAGGGAAGTTTAACAGTCATTCTTCCAAGCACTTGCATAGCTGCACTTACAGTTAAATTTCCTGTCTTCCATCTTCTGTCTCCCAAGAAAATATCTGCTTCATCATACTGTATCAAATTGTACTGCTGCTAGGGTACAGATGTAAATTTTAACAAAAAAAAATATTTTCAGGAACAAATGATCAGTTTCTTAATGGAAGGAGGCTACTCTTGGCATCCTAGAGATTCATACTTAAACTGCTATTTAGCATAGTCAAATGGGTGGCGGGGGTGGAGGGAAGGAGTCAATGAGGAGCAGCATAATTGGTGTCTGTATAAAAGGAGTGGGTGACCTCCTGAACCTGTGCTATGTTCTTGGATTACTCAAGTGATGCTTGCAGAATGAAAGGTGTTTGGTTATAAAGTAACGCTCATAGCTTGGAAATGTTTTTCTGCTCTGTTGGTGACAGCAATAACATACAGTCCTGGTTTATTCAAGAGTGTTCCCATAAGGAAAAGCAAGCGCTTGGGCACATGAACTAAGTGGGAATTAATTCATTCCTGCATCAGTCAGTGATATCCTTCCTCCCTCCTTCCAGCTAAGGATAACCGCTAATCAGCAGCATTGTTTCCAGACAGAATGCCAAATGTCACTAGTGTTGCAGCAGAGCTCAGAGAGATGGAAAAATCACTGCTGGATTTATTCCTGTTGGATGAGAGCAGTCCTTTTCCTCTCTCTGCTTTTACCTTCCCTTCCCATGAAGAATCAGAGAGGATGGAAAAAGAGTGATATTCATTGCATTTTGTAGTCCTGCCACAGCTACTATGTAAATTCCTCTGTCCCTTCTCCTCCACCTGCCCACAGTTGTCAAGAGTTGTAAGTTCATCTGTTTGGTTCCAGGCATCTCCTAGTGATTAAGAAAGATCCTTCACTCCTTAAGATGAATGTTTCATTTGCTTGGATGGGGACTGTGGTAGATCTAACTCATCCAGTCAGTCCTGCTGCAGTTCAGCAGAGTGATTAGATCCAGGTGAATCTCTTGTGCCTTAAGAACTTTGGAAAAAGAATAGAGTAAGTGAGGTCTGTCACTTAATTACTGTCCATCAGCTGGAATGCAGTGAGGGTTATGTACGTGCTCTGAGGTTGTTGCATTAGGACTGCTTTTTGTATTTATAGCTTTTTTTAACCTTCATATTTCAGAATAAAACACAAATAGCTTATGCTATTTTTTTTCAAATTTATGAAATTATTTGATCTGATGTTCCCTCTCTTTCTCATCTACACCCTTTGAAATGAGAGAAAGTTCCAGTGGTGCTGGATACTCTTGGGCAGACTTGCTTTCTCACTGAGCTTTGCAACTTCGTTAGCTCTGTTCCATGCCACTCCAGTGATTTCAAAGAACAAAGGYTGACAATACCTTCCTGGAGTGTTCTTGTTAGTTTAATCTAACGTGTGGTTTTTTTTGTGTGTGTGTGTGTGTGTATGTGTGTGTTTTATATTACATTGGGTTAGATTGTAGGCATAAGCAGTTCTTACCACTCAGTGAGTAGTAGCATGCTAATCCATTGTATTGGAGTACTTTGTGATTGTTCATAACATCATGTCAACTTACAATTTACATACGTTTAGAATATCAACTTAAAAACTTTATGTACAGATAAATTCATATGTTACTATAGATTTTATTTATAGGGACAGTCAAGGGGAGAAGTCATGTAAATTGAAATCTCAGAAAGGAACTGCTTTTTCAAGCCCACCCATTGTTGTCACATGCTTGAACTTTCTAAATAAGCTTTATCTAGAGTGAGGTGTTTTGTGTTCTCCTTTCACAATATGTAATATTATTGTTCACACAAAAAAAAGGGGTTTTTTTGGTTTTTTTTTTGTTTTTTTAGATGTGTAAACAGGACTCAAAGCTCTGTTAGTAAGTTGAGGTTCTTTTCTGCTAGTTCGGGAAGCACAGTACCAGAACAAGCTAAAAATTCCTCTGTAAACAACTTGCACTTAAACATGCTAGCAGATGTTATTCTATCACTTTGAACTGTGCATCACTGAAGTGTATTGGGATATCTTAAAATAGTCAGGGGTGGTGGCCAGAGACTCTATACTACTATAGATGGTGAGGCTGTTTCGCTGTTGCAGTGAAATAAGCCAGAAGTACATGCTGCTAAGGGCATTTGCTTGCTCAAGGTCAGCAATGTTCGAAGTCAGCTGCTATACTTGTGAGCATGGTTACTGTCAGGAGTATATATGGAAAAAGAGTCCTGATAACGTGATAATGTAAGGAATTGCCATTATGAGTGAATTGAGACACTCTTAACGTTTCCCCCCCCTTTAAAGTTGCAGTGCTGTGATTGGCTTATTTTCTTATCTGAGCAAACAGAATTTGGTGTTAAGATAAGCTGCTGTGGCTTGTCTGCTGAACAAATTGCTGTTTTGATTTGGTAAGATTTTGTTTGCACTTTTTGCATAGTCTTCATTAATTCTTTAGTTGACTTCATATTCTAAACTTCTATTTTATGATTACCAGGACCTAAGCAAAGCCATTGTAAGTATTGTTCAGGAGTGGGAATCTTAGTTTGGCATAACTACATATTTATACATATTTGATAACAAAGCTAATATTGATTCTCTATTATAATTTTTTACCCAACATARTGTGGTCTCTCATACCCTCTTATTCTGTTAATAGAAACAGAGTGTAAGAGCAGATCCAAATGTAATTTTTTTGTTTTTAATGTGGGAAAGAATGGGAGGACTACTGCAAATCTGCTCCCCCTGCCCTGAGATCCATAAAAATATCTTGAGGATGGGAATGGATGAAATAGTGGCCGGCCTTTCTGAGTTATCTTTTTTTTTTTTTTTTTTTTTTTTTAGCTACAGAATTTCCAAGTAACATTAAAATACGGATAACACATAAAGCACATAAACACATGGTACCATGTAACTGCTGGTGATTCAGGCAAAGTCTGTAGATTTTGAATTAATAGTGATGGTAGGAGCAACAGTTTAAATCAGAATTCAGTGATAGCTTTTCTTGGTCTTTAGACTGCTACAGTCTAAAGGAGATTCTTGTGCTTAAAAATCTTGGTCTACAGGTAATCGGACAGCAAAAATTGATTAAAGTGCAGGCATAATATAGTTTAAAAAAGTAGTACTTTTGTGTGAGCGGGTGAGTCTTTACTCGCGCAAAGTTGTGCTGGTGAGCTGAAAAGTAAAATCAATTTTATCCCAATGAACATTTCAGAAAACTCTCAGAAGCCCCCTGCATGTGTAGTCGCAAAGAATGCGGCAGAGGGGGAGATACTGTGGCCTTCTGTCCCATGGCCTCATTAGCAGGGGTGGGCAGAAGCACAAGGTGACACGCAGATCTCATGAAAGAGGGATGACAGGAAGCATCTTCTTTCGGCCGAGTGGTGCCTTCCAGCCTTCCGCTTGGAGTGGTGGGACTGCAAGCTGCCACCGGCTGCTGGACCTTAACACCAGAATCTCACCATTAGCTTATTTACCAATGGAGAAGCAACTGCATCCACGCTTTTTAGTGAAGGTACATGTAAATGATGGTAAAATCGGAGTACTTTAGGGTTCATCTAAATTCCTTGTGCTTCCAGGTGTCTAACTTCTGTAGCAAAAGCTCTTTTTAAACAGCCGTAAAGTTAGAAAGACGTTCTGGTCATAATTCTGAGCACACAATATATACTTCAAGAGTAAATTACTAAAAATAGCTTATTTGGAAATGTATGCTATCTAGATTTATATATACGGTAAATTAGTATATATTGTGTAAAATACACTATGTTATTTGGATTGCACTATGGTAGGAGCCTGGCTATTATGAAGCTCTTATTCTTTACAAAAAAAATGCCCCAATATATTTTCAGAGTGAGCAAATCAAACCTGTTCTCATCTGTCTCTGTTCGTCTCATGGCAAATGCTCCATGGAATTCAAGATTTCTCATTCTTATCTTCATGGTGTATGATATGCTGGACCTAGCTTATTTAAAACTCTCTAAAGCTGTGGAACAGAGCAGTTTGTCAGTTGTGCTGTTGGTGTACCATTGAACTTTATCCAGTTAGGTCCACCAGTGCACAGAAGAGCTTTCTCGGAGCTAAAATCAAATGTTTGTGAAGTTTTGTTTCGCAGTGTAAGGAGTCTAGCAGATTTTGCCATTTTCCCTTTGTAAGTGCCAAGCACGTTCCTCCTGTCCTGGAGGCAGCGTAGCAGTCTTTAATAAAATATCACCTACTCGCATAGTTCCCTCAATTCAGAATTTGAATTTTTAAACAATATTTTCAATGCCTTATTGGATATTTGAGAACTGGAGATCCTCATTCTAATAGTCAATCATTCATTAGATGTTTAAAACATTTCAAAACATCAGATATTTCATGATGAAATCTCTAATGAGAGTATGCTTTTTTGTTTCAATTTCAATTATCATGTATGCATATGTGATCTTTTAAAAAAAGCTGTTACTTTACAATAATATCAGTATTCATAGCGTGTATATGTAGAAATACATATTCATACACATATAACAAAACAACTTTCTCTTTTGATTTTGCAGGTTCACAACTAATGTGGATTTATCATGTCTTTTAATTGTCAAAAGTTGATTCTAGGCATTGAATTGGAACAGATTTTGTGTTAGCATTTTTATTACTTTCTCTCAAAAAAACTTACTTGCCAGATAACTTTTTGATGTGTTACACTGCATTGCATACCTTCTTTGAAAGCATGTGTACGCTATGTAGCTTATGTACAAGGTTTTAAAATTATAAGTATGTAACACTTATGAAAATATATTTTTTGGCAATATTACTATAGTTTTATCAATTAGATTTCATTTTTTAAAATTGGTTTGAGGTGTTAGGGTATGCTGTAGGTCATTAAGCTTGTGTGGCGCTTGCTGAAAAGGTCTGATGTCAAAAGTATCATTTGTACTGATGATACTATATATTGTGATGAGTGGGGTTTTTTTTTTTTTATCTTTTAATTTTCTGACTTCTGTTAATTAATTTTTCACCTTTTCCCATCCAGTACTGTACTAGCTCAAGATCTAGTGTGCTTTTTTGTTTGTTTTTTGTTTTTTTTAAACAACCTTTTATAAGGTATGCTATTTAGCCAGGGTTGTTTTTAACACCTTGTAGTTTTCAACAACATTTCCACACACCCTCCTCACCATATGAATGTTTTGAGATGCATTTAACACATCTTATTCTGCATCTTCTGCTTGGCCATGTTTCTGAATTCAGTAAAGTGGTTGTAGTTAATTGGTTTTGGGCCCTTTCTTATGGTAAATACAGAGGGTATAATATAGATCTTTGACTTCTCTAGAGAATTATCTGACAAATGAATTCTGCCGTGGCTGGTACCAGTGGGAGACAGCAGGACTGGAGAGTGGTCTAGCTTCTCCCCTTTTCCTGGCATTAGCACGAGGGATTGCAGAGTACAGAGTCTGTGCACTGATGTGTTTGATGCTCCCATCATGAGGCAGATCACACTGGGTGCAGACCTGGGTGGAGATGCAACCAGTTTTGGACCCTTTGCCTTTCTGGAACAGGAGCTAAAAGGGGAGCAGAGAGTCTAGCTATTTATGATAATGGAGTCCTAGAAAATAAAAAGGGAAGAAAGAATTTGTAGGTTATGCAGGGTGTTTTCTCGCTGTGAGTCTTGAATTATTTCAATAACTTCCACTGTGAAAGTATTCTTAAATCAAAAGCTTTTCTGTACAGAAGATGTTGCTGGGAAAACTTTGTAGTTATAGTTTATACTTGTATGATAATGCTGATTAATTTCTCTGCGTAGCGAAGCGCTAACGAATGCCACCTGTCAAATGTTCAACTGATATTTTTAATTTATTTCTTGCGGTTTCTTTATTGGTCTCTCCGCCTTACTAGTAGTTGACCTATATGGGTTGCGTATCTCACTGAGTCGACATACAGTCCTATTTTTATCTTAACCARACCACTTATGTCCCTAGTGTTGTTTTGCTCTGTGTAATCTGCCTATTTAACATAGTGTTTAATGTAGGCACCAGTTGTTTTAGATTACCAAGCGTCAAAGAGCTATCAAAGAAAGTTAGGAAACTGAAAGATACTTAACTAAGGAAAAAATTGTAACACTGTAGTATAATGAATAGAAGAATAAGTAGCAATTAGTGTGTATCATTAGTGCCTGGGGCATACCACTGCGCTATCTTAACTCCTGGTCCACAGCAGTAGTTAGTTTTGCACTGGTACGATGTGTAGTTTAAGAAAGCTGGTTTGTAGCCATGAAGCAGTTTCTGATATAACAGCTTCACAATTACCTAAACCTAATTAACACTAAATTTATTTCATTTTATTTTTTTTCTGCTTTTTTGGAGCTTGCACTGGCTGTGATGATTAAGCATACACAAATGAGAAACACCTATTTGTGTTTATATTTGTCTATCAGCATTCTTAGCCTCTGTACAAACCAGATCGAATGACTCATCTGCTCTGTTGTAATGTAAAGGTGTAAAATTTAAAAGTGTAAATGTAAAATTTAAAAAAGAAGCCCCAAAATTTAGTCCAACACTTATTGCAAATTTACTAGGGATTGAAAAGAGGCCATGCCCCTTACACAGGTTCCTGTTTTATGGCTTTTTTTTTTTTTTTTTTGACACTTCAGCACTTTCATTTTATATGTGCAGAGAATCTAGCTCGCATGAGTGTTGGCTGACTCCTGCAGGTCTGTATGAAATAATGCCAGTGCAATACCTATTTAATAATTCAGTTATGAACTAGCATGTGTAAGTCATATTTTCCCCAAGATAAATAATCTATATCGACTTTAATACAGAAGATAGTGTTATATAAATAAGGAATACCAACTGCAGAACAGGGACCTCAGTCCTTCCTCTCCCTTACTGACAAAATTAAACATCTGCTAGACCTTACTTTGTAATTAAAGCTCCCCTCCCCGCCCCCCCGGCAGTTTCCTAGCTTGTGTGTGTGCGCTGCAGTCAGCTGGTGGCATGCTGAAACACAGGCCAAGTGCGTGCTCAGAGCAGGCAGGGAGCGGCTCGGCGGGCATGGAAAGATCCTGCAGAGCCGGGCGCCTGAGCCTGGCCCTCCGCGCTCCCAGCCAGCACCCTGGGGCTGTTTCCAGAGCTGTCCTCTAGCAGTGGGACTAACCACACTGTTTGGGATGCCTTTCACTGCTTAACAAAATCTGTCTTTTTTTAGAAAGCAACTGTTAATTTTTAGTTGCTTAAATAACACAAAACACCGTTAGGTATAGTGGTGTGTTTGTGTTATATATTTATCTATAAGGACACACGTGTCCTAACTCTTTTTGTTGTTGATGCAGTAGTTATGTGAATTACATTGTGTATTTCAAACACATATGAAACCAGATGCAGCAACTCCTTGTCTCTTGCGGCTGTGCTTTGATTTCAGTTTTGCTTCAGAGGTTTATAAAGATATTTTTAAACTCCCCCCCCATCTTTCGTTTTTCTGAGCCTGTGACTTAAGAACTCTCTTTGCATTTTGCAAGCAACTGACTTCTGGGTAATGCATCAAAACTGAAAGCGGTACATGGGGTAACCTGTCTTATGAAGGCAAAAAGTACAAGTATTCTGTAGTTTAATAGCAGAGGTCATGCTGATGATTTCATTCTTTAGCTCGTATATTAAGTCATGAAATATAGTGATATAGCTTAGTTTTTCTTTTCCCTGCACAAGACTTTTTCAGTATAATTTCTTTTAAACATCTCTTTGAATGTTTTCTTTTTCACTTTTTTCACTATTCTTTAAGGAGTGGTTACTGATGTATCTCTGGAGTTTCTCTGCATATGCTACATCTGTAATTTTGCAGCAGTGAGTTGTGAGGACAAGAAACAGGTACTGTTTTGAAGATGGGACTTTGACTTTATTGGAAGGGTTGCATGGCTGTCTGCAGTTACACAGGTCTAAACAACGTAATGCAAGAAATTCCTGTGATGGTAAATAAGGTAGGTGCTGGGTGAATCTAGTCTAATAGTTCCCCCCCCTTAGAGTTGGTATATTCTTTTGGCTGACTTCTTAAGGAAAAAGAATATGCGTAAGTGTGCATTTGTCCCAGTCCCATTGAAACCTGTTGAGTATTTTAAATTGATTCTGACAGAAGATGAAAGCAGTGAGGGTGTCACTAGAAGCAGTCTGAGCATAGCAGCTGCTGGGTAGGGGGAAGACTCAAACTGGTGCTTCCTGCAAGGTGGAAGGGAAGGCGTTAGCCGTTGCCCTTTCTGCCTTGCAGCAACCGTCAGGCTAGTCAGCATGGCCATAGCTCTGGGCTAACTACCTCGTATGCTCGTTGCTCTTTGGAGATGTTATATGAGGCAAAATAAGGATCTAGGTTAATTCACTCTTGGCTGGGGAGAGAGAAGTAGTACAATCTGAAAGAAGAACAAAGTGTAATTAATTTCATTGTTTGATCTGCTTGTTTACATTTGTGTGGAGTAATAGCAGATTCTCTTCTTTAGCAGAATCTGGCACAAAGGCCTATAGAGAAATGTGTGGAAATCTCCCAGGTTTCTAAAATAATCATTTCCTAATGTTTAATAACCAGCACTTTTTGTCCTCTCTCTAGCTTATTGCCCAGTGCTCGCTTCTCATGGTTGGCACTCCCGCTGCCAGAAGAACAGCAAGCCATGCAGGCAGGGCAGGAGCTAACAAAAAAACAAACAAACCAACCAACACTCCCCTCTAACCACAAAATATATTGGAGAGTGGGAAGAGGGTGTACACTTGAGATAATTTCAAAGTAACTGTTCCTGTATATATATGGATTTACAGGGCTGTAGAGGATGGGAAGCCTAAGGTAGCAAAAGAGAGAGGAAAGGAAGGTTAGGAGACGATATGGGGAAAGAAAAGTGTGCAGAAGGAATCAACACAGAGGAAATGCACGTAGAGAAAATTGAAGTAGAACAGGCAAGAAGCTGGAGAGAATCAAGAAGGGGGGTATGGCGGCTCAACAGGAGTAAGAGTGCCCTTGGATACACTATTTCCTGCAGTTTGGTTACTTCAGAAGGAATAAATACATTTTTGTTCAATACAGAATTTAATTTGAACCTGAAATCAAAAACTCTTTCCCATTTTTAAACAATGGTGATCCATTTATAAATACTGATTTACCTCTCCCATTTGCCTTCATTGTACTCACTGTCTCTGTTCTCCTTCAGAAGTCCTAGACTAAAAGATGTATAGGATGGAAAATGGACTAGAGAACATACCCAAGGATCTCTGAATTTTATCATTAGCCCTATCCTGGGCATTAGTGGTTTTTTTTTTGTTTTTTTTTGAAAAAGCTTTGGTGTTAAGTCACAGAAAATTACTGTCCAAGGCTTCTGCCAGATGCTGCTTCTGGAGGTGGGGAGTGTAAAAAATTATCTTGAGAATGGCACCTAAATGTTTTATTTGAAGCATGTGATAATGAACAAAAAAAAAGTTTCATTGTAATGGTTACTTCGAAACAACATGCTTGCCTACTAAATCAGATAGCCTGGATTAAAATGGGAATTCTGTTTTGTCCTGCAGCTTCTATTTTTGTGTGATGGAATTTATTTCATGCTAAACTCATGTTAATCTTACTGATGTCAGATCAGTTAATATAATTGTGCTAAAATCCTGGTGACTTTGCTTCTTACGAAGGATATTTGACACCTGATTGAAGAGCTGGGAGTTGGCTCTGTCTTGCTTTGCAAAGACTTCTGTTAACTTGGATTCCCTCAGCTGCTGGTGCAGGTCCATTGAAACCACCGCTTTTCTGGGCATATGGATAAGACAGTTATATATGAGTCTTCCCAGCCTGAGCAGGTGGAAAGTGGGGAGGGAATGTATACAAGAAAGGGCTGCCCTTAAAGTAAAGGGCTTGCCCGCTACCACAGCAAGTCAGGAGTGGAGGCACAGGAGATAAACACATCCTATATGGTCTGACGTTTCTACGAAGTCTTGACTTCAGAGTGATATTGGACTAAGTAGATGGTGTGATACCTTTATGTTATTAAGAGTTTTTTTGTTTGGTTGGGTTTTTTTTTCTTTCTTTCTTTTTTTTTTTTTTTTTTTAGAGGCTTAAGTAATCATGAGTAAACACTACCAGTAATTCTGAACTGCTTGCTGTACTTTGTTGGTTGGGGTTACAGTTCAGTGCTGCGGGCCCGCCTGGATTGCAGGGAGAGCACGTGTGAGCAGGGAAGGGGCGCTTTGGCTGTGCTGTGGAAAGAGCTCACTCTAGTCGAAGGGCAGCAAGTCTGTGCTTCCTTCTTGTTCTAAGGCTATCGAAATGACTTCTGAATCATGCATCTGTGTTTAGTTTCTCTCCTGTGTTGCTGCCCAAAATGTCTTCTCAGAGCACTGAACTGCTGTACTTAACTTTTCTACTTTTGTGCAGCTGTTCACTAAAAAGCTCTAAACTCCTTTCTAGAAACAAGTGTTTTCTAATGCCTGAATAGTTGAACTAGCATGTAGGTTTTCATGCTGAACTTTTTGTAGGTCTGAGCCTATGAGAAGGTATCAGGAAAATGGAAATTGGTTCAGACTGTTGTAAAATACTCTCCTGTGCTTAATGTCTGAAGCACTGCTATATGGGATCCCTTGCGTATGTCCGGGGGCACTGTCCTTTAACTGGAGCAGATGGCTCTTTGGGGATATCAGTAGTGCTACCTATTCTTAGGAGTTCAAATTCCTGCTCTTCTGTTCTGAAGGAAGCATACTTTGTGCCTATTATCTTTTGCAATATTCGCCTATTGATACTCCATAATTAGTTGTTTGGGTCTGGCATCCATCTGTGCCTTGGCATGGGGGTGTTCAGAGAGTAGCACTATGTGCTAGTCTGCCTCATGGCCTGCAGCAAATGCAGTAGGCCCAGTGTCCTTGATTTTAAGTCCTGAAAGAGCATATGGCTAAATTGTCATACACATGGAGAGGGTGTGTTTGAAAAACTTGTACAACATTGTAGGTAGGTAACTCTTTTGTCTGACAGTCACTCACTAGTCTATGTAATTATTTTGAGTATTTAAGTATCCTAAGTAGCCAGCTTTGCTGCCTTAATAACATTTTATGTAATTGGGTTCTTCCCGCACTCCCTGCAGGCTCAAAACTATGTGTCACTGTAGAATTTTAAATATGCAGAAGATGTAGGAATGCAATGAAAGTAATTGAAAGAGGAATAGATATGATTGTGTAATTTTCTGTTTTTTAATATGTAAGAATATTTTCTTTGTGAAAAGCAAAATGTCTTTTCATTGAATTTTTTTCTAAATCTGTTGTACTTCAATTATTTACTGTTTTTTCTTGCTTTGAATATACTGTCATATGTTATTGAAGAACTGGTGAAATAATACTTTTCCTGGGTGTTTATGATGTGTCTAAACATGGTCTCTGTTTTTTAATTTAAACTGGATTTTAAGGAAAAAATGTTAATTTTCATACCTTTAATTTATATTCAAATTAAATTTCCATTTTTTTTCCCCATTAGCCATAATCCTTTTTTCTTCTTTGAATTCACGTATGATGTGCCTAAGAAAAATTTGAAAGCTTTCTAACCCTTTGAAACCAGATTTATGAAATTTGTGAAAGTGATAAATGCATGTTTACGGTAATGTTTTTGGTATACATTACACTAAAATAAAAGCAACATGCAACTCTGATCAGTATTTGTAAGATGACAAACGTCTCTCAAGCAGATCTAGATGACAGTAAGATATCCTTTCCTTTGTAAAGGAGAATTCTTCCTTTGCTAAATCCTGTGATTTCTCCTACATCAAACAGAACCTGTTTAGGAGAAGATGGGCCGAGGCAAAGAGGAGCTGCAGGAGGCATGCATGAGCCTCTGATGATTACCCGAAGAATATAAAAACAGCACTGAATGATCAGAGGTTCATTCAGCATCCAATCTCCAATAGTGGCCGATAGTGAAAGCTGCAGCAAAGACTAGGCAGCAAAGATGAGGATACATTTTTATTGATAGTTCCTAGTATATTCTCCTAGCTGCTATGGGGTCTGTAGCTTATTAGCTTCCTTGTGTTGTAGCTTTTGTGGCTAGTAGTGCACTAATGACTTTTTTTTTTTTTTTTTAAAGGATGTAGACTTCTAGCATCACCAGCAGCAGAGTTTCATAGTCCAGCTACATATTGCATGAAATTGCTTTTATATGTGTATAAATTGGTCCTAACTGAGAGCTGCTCTGTTTAGCAACAGATAATTTTATTGTGTGAATGACCAATGTTTTGAGAGGGAATCTCCAGCTGCTGATTTTGGTGAGCCAGGCAAGAACCTAGACAAATTGGGTAAATTCTGATGGAAAAATGTTTTCATAAAATTTTCTAACGAGCTCCATTCAAGTATAGTAGAGTAGTACCCTTGCCAATACAGAGTCAGGGAACTGTAACTTGTTTCCTCAAAGAGTTCCTGTTTGGCAACAAGCACGCCTTTTTGTCTTTAACAAAAATGCTTTCTTTCGGTTGCATTCCTAGAGTGCTGAAGCTTTTTTGGTAAATTCTCTGGCCTTTTGAAGGGATAGTTTGGACCCCCTCATTAGCAGTGTCTCATCTCTGCTCTGTCTCCCACTCAGCTTTATTAACATCAAGAAACAAACAGTATTGTTGGGAGAGGACGAAGGAAGTAGCCTTCAAAATTCCTCAGCTTTGAACAAGTTTTGTTTCTGTTACTAAACCTAATTTTAAAGTCAATTGTTTTTTTTGTTTCAAGCATAACAGGAACTAAGTATGACTCTACTGTAAGTTTGCTTCTCTCTGTTTTTGGTTAGGTGCTGCAAATAGGAAGAAATTAACCAACAAATGAGGGTTATGGTGGTATTGAATTCGCTCTTAGTGATCGCACTGGAATGGAAGGATCAGAATTTTCTTTTAATTACTCTACCTTTACATTATCATCCAGCAAAATGGAAGGGGGAGGGCTCTGCAAAGCCTGGGGCTTTGGGTAGCATGGTAGAGGGGCTGTTTTCCAATAGCACTACCCTGAGTTTATGGGCACAGTTAGGTTACTTCCTAGCTGGCTTTTCCATGTATTAATAAATCTCTTAGGTCTCCCATCCGTGCTAGGAAGTGGGTGGAGGAAGTGATTGTGCATACATGTGAGTGTCCCTTTTGACTGGAAAAAACCATAAATGTTATTAACCAACTGTTTCCATGCAAATTCAGAGATGGATTCCCCCCCCACCCCCCCGACATAGTGTCTGGAGTTTGACATCTAGACATTAGTCAATTTTTGTAGGGTCAGAATTGAGTTTTCTAATTTTTTGATATTTTTTAGTTTAAAGATGTTAATCTGTTAGTTTGCTGCAAAATGTATTTAACTTTCTAAACTGTGACCAATGCACGTGCTAATTTCATTGCAACAGGTATTCCTGTGCCATGCACCTCTTGAAAAATCTTTGCAGCATTTTTTTTTTTTTTTTTTTTTTTCATTTTCAGAGCAAATTCATGATGAGCTCGTTCTGATCATCACAGGCTGGATAAAGAAAATAGCTTATAGGTTTGTTCTGGAAATGATGACTTGACAGTAGCTGCTGGCAGTGGAATTCAGCTATCAATAGTGTGTTAATCCAGTTAAGCAGAGAACCTTTCATAGGGAAATACTGGTCATGTGTTCTAGCAAAATAATTACCTTTAAAGTAATGATGGAACTTGTAAACACTGTCTCTGTGTATTTTTGTGATGTTTTTTCTTTGACGTGGTTATGACACAGTAATAACTCATTATTGAAATGGTAGCACGTGTAGTGGCTTTTGGTGGTGTTTATTTCACAGTGTTCTTATCTAAAATTATGTTGACATCTGTCAGAATTAATTTAGTTGTCCAGTTTCTGCCTGTTCCTGTTTACTTTTTACAATATACCAAACACCATGACAATTGTAATTATACTTGTGTTTATACACATTTTTTAA
Source organism: Apteryx rowi (assembly GCF_003343035.1). Lineage (NCBI taxonomy): Eukaryota > Metazoa > Chordata > Aves > Apterygiformes > Apterygidae > Apteryx > Apteryx rowi. The sequence goes on from NW_020451016.1 coordinate 1,268,931, forward strand.
ATCATAGAAAGCTCGTACTGAGACACAGTGATGATTTGAATAAGTTTGTAAAGCTGGTTCTCTGTAGTATGCCCGCGTGAGTCTCAGACACCTTAGAAAATCACTTTTCACCACAGAATTCTCCCTTTTGCAGTTCAGCTCTCCTTCTCTTCTCCTCCTGGGAACAAATACAATAATTTGGCAGTTAAGCAACAGTTTAAAGTGACTAGAATGAGGAAGATTACCAGGTTAAACACATGACCACTTTAATTCAGTTAACTTCTACTGTAGTTCAGTCTCTGAATTCATAGAATTTTAACATATGCAGATTTTGGGATTTCTTGGATGTCTGCTGGATTTTATGTCTTTCCCAGCTGGCTATTTTTAGTTGTTCATGTTTTTAAAAAAATCCATAATCTCAGATCACAGTACAAGTTGATTTGCCTATGGCCATTTTCAGAGTTGGAAACAGGAAAAAAAAAAAAACAAAACGAAACAGTACATCGCTGTCATCCAGTCTAGATCTCAACTGACTAATAAAAATATTCTTATTTATCATTATGCTCTAATGGATTCTTTTCCTCTTAAGGTTGCATTACTAGTCTTTAAGTTTCTTTTGCCTTAATTTTTGAGCTAGTCCTGATACTGTGCATGTTTCTAACTATTTATTGTCAAGAAGTTATTTGTGGATAAAGCTTCAAGTATTCCAACGGTTAAGCAATTGCTGTGTAATGGATAATTTTGCTCACCAGTGTCCCAGCATCATCGTTAGTGTATCAGCCTTTTCACACTGGTTCCCAGCAGTTCTGCCTGGGTAAGCCCAAACAGATCCGTAGGGCTGCCTGGGCACTGAAATTACTGTGGATGTCCTTAAGTACATTGCTCTGTTTGTGATGGTTTATGCTATTCCAGTTATGGATAATATAATTTCTCATTTATGTCTAGTCAATAAAAAAATTGACCTTCTGCTGTCAGTCTTAAAATCAATATTTTATTAGGAAAACATTCAGACAAAACTGACCTTGGGATTCTCATATAACATGAATTTCCCTTTTGAGATGACCATAATGATCCTGTCTGACTTCAGCCACGATCTAGTCAAACTTTTAATGAGCTATAAAGGAGCCTTCATCGAACTTTGAAATGATTAACTTCTCAGTAACTCAGTTTTTTTTAAGTTTGGATTTTTTTTTCTAACTGAGCATATGCCAAAGCTTTCATGTTTTTAAGTGCTGGAAAAAGACACTTCTTCCTAGTGGACCGGATGGAGCCATCTTAAGGCCGTTCCCTCAGTGTTATGGAGAAGCAATGACCATGGAAGGCATTTCAGCCAGCTTTAAAATTGTTGGATTGTAGTAAAGGAATATTTAGCAGATGGACTTTGTTAATGCTGGCAGATGTCAGGGACCAAAATGAAGTACAGGAACAYCACAAATACAAGATGAAGAAAAATGCTAAGATTTCCCTCAAGTAGAGAAATTTATGTACATAATTTGCAAGCAGCAAACATTTAGAGCATTGCGGAAAGCGAGCAGTGGTGGGCTTCTCTGGGCAGGTGCACTTTTTTATTTCAAGAAGAGATTAATACTTCCAAGTTTAATGTATGCAGGTAAGTTAGTTAACTTTAGCTTTCATCTTTTCGACAACAGAACAGTGGTTAAAAGTAAATATTTCTACAGCGTAGATTCTCGGAAAGATCAGCCTTTAGGGCAGTGCTCAGAGTTTGGCCAAAATTATTACATGTAACTTCCAAATGATTTTATTTTTGTATTTTTTTTGGTAGCTGGTGTTTTTAGTAAACCAAAGTAAAATTCAGAGTTCAGTTGGCATTTTTTGTTTTTGTGTTTTGGTGTAAGTCATTTAGAAAGTTGAAACTAGAATATATTCTTGAAATAGTATGGCATTTAAATGGATTATGGATATTACGTGGTATATATTTCAATTCTCGGTTTAGTACATGTTTGAGAGTTCTTAATCTTATTCATATGTGTATTTTAATAGCTTAAAGAAAGGACAGTTGTGTTCTTGAAATAAATAATCTTTTTTAAAGTTCAGAAGGTTTTTATTGCTTCTCATGCTGCCAGCAGAGTTTATTTGCAGGGTCTTGTGAAATTCTGTAATGTTTTCTCTGTCCTTTGAAAAGAATGTGCAGTGAAGATAATGCACCTTTCCTTTTTCCCTTGGAGACCAAAGTTATTACACAACAACAGCTCAAGCCACTAAACAGTCAACGTCCTGTAACCTGATTTTAGATGTTGTATTTCTATAAGTGAGGGGAAAGTTCTCTGTTTGATCCTTGCTKCCTCTGTTAATGTAGTCAACAAGTGGTGCCTTTTCGTAACATGAATGTCTGTCTATATTGGGAACAGAATGAAGTTTTTAGCCATAAATAAAGAGCCACTTCCAATTACTACTGCCCTGGACTGGACTCAAAGGATTTGCTTAGATAAAAGGCTCTAGATCCCATTATTATCTTTTTTTTTTTTTTCCTCCTTAAGACTGTACTATCTGTTTTTAACTTTTATTTGCTATGACAGCAAAATTATATCATTCTACATGATTAAAAGGAATTCCCAGTGTAATTCAGTTACCCTGGTTTCCTTTCCTTTAGTGTGGAGATGAAGGTCTGATTTTTAGTGTTAGATGTCAAGCAAAAACTGCTTTAAAAAGGAAATCAAAGTTAAAAACTTGACTATTTATGTAGTGAAAAGAATAAATGGAAAAAAAMCCCCAAAACTGTATTTTAACATTTGGGTGGCATCTTTTAAACTTTTGCATGGCATGTTAATTTAAAAATGTTTGCTAAATTGAACTTGCAGAAGTGCTCAGGTTCCTTGCTGTAGTCGCGTTCCGGTTGCAGCATGTTGTTGGATTCTGACATGACATCAATCTCGATGTAATAGATACATAGTTAAGCAGTTTATTCTGGGATCTGAAACTCCCCTAAGAATAGAATGGCTCTCCTTTCAACAGGAAAGGACAAATAAATTGAAATACCAGGAAGGGAAAATAGAAAAAGCAGAGAGGAAAAAGCACCTAAGGGGAACAAAAAAGGGAAAAAAACAGGAAACTCTTACTCATGGGGTTTAAGGCTGGGAAATACATGAAGGTGGACTGTTGTGTATGGGTTCTTTAAGCAGGCTGTAGTGTAACAGCAAGCAGGTGATGTGACATACTGGAAAGCTGAAGTCTTACAGTCTAGCCTACCAAAATAGACTTGTGTAATTTTTCTGTAAGGTTTGAAAGAGAAGAAAAAAAACACGTTACATTTTCTAATGTAATTTCTTAGTTTTGTCAGAACATTGTTAGGTTATTTGCCATAGTGCCCAAAAGCTTAGGCTCTCTACTATTTCCACGTAGTTGTGCTAATGGAGTCACTGAAATGTTGGTAAGAATGATACTACTTCTGATGGTGTCATATTTTACACCAGAGATGTAATCATAGAAATTAGAATTGGAAAAGCTTATCAGGTCATCTGTCTGTTCACTTGGCAGTGCAACACAGATGACTTCAGCAGTATAGAAATTACAGTCAAGTTCGTTGAGCTTCAGTGCGTAATGTATGTTGGATATATTTTTATGCATTGCTGTATGGAAGCAACAGATCACAAGAAAATACTGTGACAGATATACATGTGCTGGATATGAATCTAGCAGTATTTAAAAATATTTTTATTCACTAAAAAGTCTCATTACTGCAATCTTGAAAAAGGAGATTTAATTTCATATTACAGTTATGTTAACCCACCTGCCCCGGTTGCTACTCTGCGGGCTCTCTGTCATAGCCTTCTTGTCAGGCTTCTGTTCATTTTTTTCCATTTAGCAGCTGACATAACTATTAAATGACTAGATACTACTTGATGTAGGGGTATATCCAAAGTGAAATGGAATTTGCTGTTCCACTTATTTGGTGAACAAGGCATGAATCTCCTATGCGGAGCTGTGGCATCAGTACTTAACGTTTTGCTAGACATTCCCTTTCTTGAATTTTATATACTTTGAACATTTGAATTTTAAGCGATTAGATATGTAATTCTTTTTAAATAGTAATTTCTCCCAGATTCTTTTGCTTGTTTGTTTTTTTTAAGTAAAACTACTCTAACAAGTCTATAGTTTCTTTTTCCTGATGTATAACTAAATTCGTTGCCAGTGTTTGATTCTTGCATTGACAATTTTTTTTAATCTGGTTATCGCTACATAAAATTTCTGTAATAAAACCATTGACATTTTTCTAAAATTATAACTTTTTTTTCTGATAAATCTTTCTTTGAGGGTAGGGTTGTATCAGGGACAACAACCTTCACTTTACAAGACAAGATAATACTTTGTCATTCTTATTCTAATACTGTGTATAGAACATTATTAGGAAAGTAAATAAGATAAACATCCTAATTCGTATGAATACAGAATGACCTGAAAGTCTGAGACAGATAAATGACGTGGCATCACTGTACCCACTCCGGAACATTTGTATTGATGTTCAGTGAGCTTCCTGTAATTCAAACAATCACTGTTGCAATTTAAGTAGAATTTTATCAGTCTGAGTTGCAAAATTTCATCAGAGCATCACCATGCATCATCCAGATGGGCGCATATCAGCGTTGAACAATCTTTTCACAATGGAAGAGGGTCCTAGCAGATTTTCTTATCTTTTCAGATATGTATATTATGTGCTCACTTCCAGTGCAAGATACCTATGTGGAGAACTGTTGTGCAACAGATGAACGCTAGAAAATAATTTCAAATATAATATGGTTTATAGCGCTCTTTCAGCTGAGCTGCAGAGCTGCCTCTAGAAGTTGCGCCCACCTGGGGGTATGCAGGAGTGTCATAATCCTGTGCTGGATTTTACAAGTACTGCCCCAGAGTGAATGGAATTTGCCTTTACATCATCAGGATAGATTTTTTTTTTCCTTTAGTCTTGTTTGTTTTTTGTGGATAGTTAATATAAAGAAATGTATTATGATTCACATACGACTTTTGACATAGTAGCCATATCCTTGTGCTCTTTGGTGTTTTACCAGAACTATGTCAAAGTGAGAACTGTATCCAAAAAAAAAGAGGCATGAGAAGGGGGATTTTCATGCTTATTGTCACATCAGAAACTGACACCTGTTACCATTGCTTTGTATCTGATGGGACTCATTTGGTAATTAGTTTTGCAGTTTGTTTTGCTTATTATGTCCTCGCTGAGATGTGCTGTTGTAGGGTGACCTGCGGGTCTAGTGCCTGTGTGCATCTCTGCAGCACCAAAAGCAGCCTCCTTGCCTTCTCCTTTCACACTGGGCTCGGAAGTCGGCTTCTTTAGGCCCAATATGACTTTGTATCATAGGCCCCAATCCATCTGTCTTTTGTTTTTTCTGTAGGAGCGTTATCATCAGGGGTAAAATCTAAAGAAGCCTTTGAACAAAACTGACTTGTAAGGCTGCACTGTCCTTGATGAGGGTGCTACAAGCACATGCTGCTGTGCTCACCTTTCGTGTGAACTCCATACCTGTGTGGCAACCTGTGGGTTCAGGCACTGCAAGTCCATGCAGATCTCTATTGAATTAGAAGTGTACATCCCCACAAAATCAATACCAGCAAAGCAAAGGGAAAGAGATTAAGATCCTGCATCTCCTTAGCTCACTGATTTGTGAGACCGTGACATCTCTGGGACTGTGCTGTTCTCTTTTCTTCTGTGCTTTCTTGGAGCTGGAAATCAGTGCTAATAATTTCCTCACTCACTTTGATCTTCTCTCTGGGTGCCTGCTTGCGCGTGCTCTCCCCAGGTGGGTTGAGGTTACTACCCATGCTACTACGTGGTGGTCTGCAGTTTATCTGTGCTTGTGGTCACTCTTCTCTTGCTTTCAAGCTACATAGTGGGTATATTCTTTTTCTTCAAAAAATGAATTTGGAGTATTCCCCAGCTCATCCCTGTCTGTTTGGCTTTTTGTTTGTTTCACGAAAAGATTTTGGGATATTTTCATTTTCTGGGAGTTTCTCCCCCCTTCCCCCCAACAAAAACAACCCCCGCCAAAAGGTGATGGTGGCAGACAGGGAGGAGTGTTCAGAACAACACACCCTGCTGTACTATGGAGGCTGTCTCAGTAGACTGGATGTGTAGGCCATTACTGCATCTCAGAAAGGCAGTACTGACAGGCTGGAAAGCCTCCAGAAAAAAGTGAGTCTGGATTTTTCTAGTAAGAGGTGTGAAAAACAAGAGTTTAGAGACTGGTATAGGCCTGTAGCAGGCCATAACCTGCTCTACTTTGAAGCACAATTTGGGAGTCAGCATACAGTTACTGCATACTCTGTAGGGAGGCAGAAGAGCTCCCTTTCCAATAAGAAAAGGAGGGAGTTACTTATCAGTCATTCTTGTTCTTCAAAAGTTACTTTGGTGCATCGTGCTGCTCGTGCACCCGAGTTGCGTGGGAGGATGGTGGTGCTGCAACTGGGCACGGCCTGGACTTCCCTGGAGGTCAGGGCAGAGGCAACGTCCCGGGCACCAGCTCCTGCAGCTTCCGACTCTTTCAAGGGTAAAGCCCTGCTGGATGGCTTCACAGTTAACAGTAAAGCATACAGGTGTGAGTACATGAAGGATATTGTCAAAATTCAGTCATTGGTAAGTAACCTCGTTTGATGTCTTGAAAATCAATACTTTGCTACCCCAAGCATAGATAAAATTTATTAAGTTGCAGTATTTATTTACCAATAAATATCTGAGTAGTTTTTCTGTATGCGTGATTTTCTTCATTAAATTGCCACATCAGCGTCTACTTTGCTTAATTTTAAATTGATCCAAAAGCTGTTTAGCAAGCACATAAGTCAGTCCCTTGGCAAGCTGCAGTCTTTTTGAGAAAAATAAAACCATGGAAAAAGGCCAAAGCGTGGACATATTCTGGTTTTAATAAAATCTACATGTCTTTTCACTAGAGATAGTGAATAAGTGGAAAAGAATCTGTTGAAATCTCTTCTTATTTTATTATTCTCAGCTGAAAAAAAAAATCAAAAATCAAAACCTAAGCATATTTATGATCTTTAGTAGTTCTAGTAAGCAGTAGCAGAAGGTATTTTAATCAAGTTAAAATTTGTGGTGGCTCTTTCAGCACAATTCTTCAGTACCATGACAGAATGCTGGGATAGCTTTCTTTTAATTTTGTTTTATTTGAAGAAATAACCCGGGATTTATTTGGTAATTGCTCTGCTTTGATTTCCTGGTTTTGTTGTCTCTTTTTCTCCCCCCTCGGTTTTGAGCCCTGTGCTCAAATTGTTTGCAGTCATGACTTTTTTTGTGAGTAATCACATATTTGGGTCACTCTGTATGAGGTTTCAAAATCTGAAATGTCTCTCCTATCTCCTCTATAAGGTCATACCAGGGTCAGCATTCGAAGTTCAACTGGCAGTTGCGTGTCATAGCCTTGTATGCTGTATACGACAGTGGAAAGATGTGATGTTGCATGGATCTTTCCTAGCCGTTGAGCATCATTTAGTTTCATGAAAAAGTTTCATTATGCTAAAATGAAGTTTCTTCTATCAGGAAATGAAAATTTCTTTTGTGCAGCACTGTAGACAACAGCATAGCAATAACGTATCCTTAGAAGTTTGCACAAGCTACGGTGACTCCTCCTGTCTGCACTACCCTTTGCCGCCTGAGATCTGGGATTTCACACAACTCCTTCAAAGGAGCCATGGACGTATGGATGAGGGGAGAACTTTTCATCTCTTCTTGAATACGTTTGTTTTCCCTGTCTTTTGTGATACATAGTGACATAGCCCTAAATTATAAAGCAGTGTTTTTGATTCTTTCCTAACACATCATAGACAGATGCCTCTATCCTACTTGCTTAATTTTTCCAGAGTCTGTTTCTGAGTATTTACATTTTTGCTTTCAGTCTAAATTCTCTTACTTTCTTAGAGTTAAAAAAAAAAAAAGGCTATTAACTATGTACTTCCTAATGTCTAATACAGTATAGTTAACACTACAAAACTGTCCAAGAAAATTCAGATTGTGAATATTCAGATATAATTTTGATTTATAGGTTTACAGCAACAATCCTGTCAGAGTGGTGGGAGAAAAACTAGTTTGTTTGTCTGGAATTATATACCATACTTATATCAAAGAATAAATGTATATTAATGCATGATGCTGCTAATCTGTATTTTAATATCCAGATGTGCTTAAAAGTGAGAGACAAATGAACTATGAAACTTGGTTTAAAAAAAAGAAGTTTTCACTCGAGTGAACAATTTATTTGTAATGTACTTGTATTAAAAACTTCTGGAAATTTTATTTAAGTGGTTCTCAATCTAACAAAATGGCATTCAGAATAAAAAATATTCTGATCATGAAGAAGATTGCAAAGGCTTTTTGGTTTGGATCAAGAGGAGTGCTTGAGTGACTCTTATCTTTTTGCAACACTGGTGATTTTAATAGTAGGAAATGGGAAATATGTATGTGATCAGATCCATGGTCTGTATATTTGATATTTGGTTGCTGGAGAAAATTTGCTACAACAGAAGGTTGTAATTCAGTGTCTTCTGAAGCAAGTTTCTTCCAGCTCTACCCAGTTGATGGCTGTTTAATGTCCATTAATATAAAACTGATTGTTTAATTTAGAGCAGTTGTGGCTATTTTTTCTGTCAATCCATTATTAAATACTCTTAATATATTTTACCTCAATAGCAGTCTGTGATTCAAGGCTAATTTTATTTTGGCTAAAAGAAGAAAAAAAAAAAAGGCAAAAAAAAGCAAATAAAAAAAAAGCACTTAGCTTTTATATTTGCATCAATCTTTAATCTCAAAGGGAATGGGGGATTCTTTAGTTTTCTATAGTGAGGCAGGATGTTAGGAACACTTGTCTGCTTCTCTTTCATTATTTTATATAATTTGAGTAATGTTACTGCTCAGTCATCTTTTTTTTCTTAAAGCTTTATAGTTCTAATCAGGATTTCTTCTTGTATCTGAGTATCTCCAAGTCTTTAATTTACATTGTCCTTCTCTGCGTCTTTTCTATTTGATGTATCCTTTTTCAGATGGGGTGACCAAAACTGAACACAGAATTCAAAAGTGAACACACACATTCAAGGTGAGGGAAAGTCACTAGTTTTATATAAGGCATAATAATTTTGGATTTGTCTTTGTCCTTTAAAAATAAGTACTGATATCCTGATTATTTTTGCTCCCAATATTAAGATATTTTTCTTGAGCTATCCATAAAGTTGTCTAGATTTTTTTCGTTGGAAAGTTGGTTAATTTATAACCTATTGATTTTTATGGGAAATTAATTCATGAATGAATAATTTGCATTAATTTTCAGTGGTTTTACTGTACCCCATGTATGCTATACTGCCTGTCATTGTGTTGATCTAATTGAATGTTTGAAATGCCTTCTGAAGGCGATCACAAATGCTCTAGAGAACCAACTGTTCTGTATATCTCTCATCATCCACAAAATTCGTCACTGAGTGGTTCATTCCTATTGCATCCTTCAGATTATTAAAGTGTACTTGTGYGTGTGTGTAGTTTGTTTGTTTTTTAACTGAATGTTGATACTTTGATTTGCATCTCTTGTAGCCTAAAATCTTTAAGTTCTTGCAAACCTTTTAGAAAGGTTTGCACTTCACATTCATAATAAAGACTGGTAGTTGAAGAAAATGAGCTGTACGTGAGAATACTTGTTACAATGCCCATTACCATCTCTCATTCACTATTTTGCTGCATCTTATCTTTCTGTTAGTCCTCTTTTCTTTAGAAGATGAATTACATATCTCAACCCAAATCTGGTTATTGCTTTTATAAAGTATATGCTTGCCTTGTGCTGGTAATTGTAGTGGAAAACAGTTTTATTCTCAGGTTTCGAACCCATTTGGACTCTAGTCACTCTTGCAAGCTGGGTTCACTTATGTGAGTTCTCTTGATCTCTCAGGAAGGTTTTGAGCAGCTCATTAAAAAAGAAAAAAATCTCCTACCCTTTTGATGACTTCTTTGTATTAGTAGTCATCATAGTGGTGACGGGGTGTTTATCCACCAGATAAATTTTTACATGTCGTTGCAATGGAACAGTAGTAAGTAGGGGTAGTAATGTTTGGCTTATATGAAAGGGGTATAAATGCTGCATTAGATGCTCGGATTAGAAATGTTGTCTGCATTTATCGTCAACTGTACAAATATATAGAAATCAAAATTTTTGGAGAGACTATTAAAATTGTTATTTGATGTGTTTTGAGTCTGCAGAAAATTAAAATACTTGCTCAGGCTTATCTGCATACTTGGACGGAATTTAAAATTAATTGGGAATAAAGTAGCTAAATCTATGCTTAAAATACTACTGCTATATGGAAAGATACCTAGGTTTGTGGGTTTTTTTGTTCTTGTGTTTTTTTTGCTTGTTTAGCTTTTTCCATAAGTTCCTGGGTCTTGTTAATTTTAGCCTTGAGTTAGAAAAACGCAGTGAATTCCTGCATGTTGAATTGTCGATATAGACATCTAGGCCTTCTGGTGAAGGCAGTGTAGTGTATGGGTGATCCCTGCTCAAAAGCAAGGGGAGAAAGGAGAACTCRGAACTGTGAGTGCGAGGTGGTAACAGGGGCAAGGAGGGCCACGTTGCCTGTGCCCAGCCTATCTGGTGTAGGCGGTGGTTAAAGGCTTTGGTCTCAGCAAGGAGTGGCCTAAGTGTGCGGAAAGGAGTGCGAGCCATCGGGGAGGGCGGCTCTTTCTGCACCCTTCCCGCATCTGAAGGGCGGCAGCCCTGTGGTCGGTAATGGCTTGTCATAGGTAAAAGATGTATGGTCCCTCTTGTACTGCCAGAAGAGAAATACAAATAAAAATTGTTCAGTGTTTAATTTGTTTGATATGTGTGGGAGGGAGTAATTATTGCAAGAACTTCAGTAGGAATGCACCTAGAAATTACTCGTGCATTCAACAGAATTTTTCATAAAATTAGCAGTTGCAGGAAGCTGCTGTTTTTAGTGTCTCACGCTCTTCTTTGATCTTTATTATGTACATTAGCTGTCATTTTTTAGCTTTTTATTTTAATTTCTATTCTAAGTTAGATTTATGACTGAAGACTTCTAGATAATGATCATTTGAAATGGCTTGACTCCTAACAGTTTTTGTCATGACTTCTTTTGAATATGGCTCCTCTTGCTATTTATTCTTTGTCCCTCCAGTGTGAAAATTGGGAGGATTTTTTCTGTTACGATGGTAAGGGTGTGATTTTTGTTCTGTTTTTGCTTATTTTTTTTTATTCTTCCCTCAAAAGGAGGGATTATTTCACTTTTCTTCAAATATGTTTATTTTGTTGATTCTTTCTAAGCTGGCTAACATACTGAAGCTAGTAACATCTTATGAAACTTTCTAGTCTTTACGCTAGTTAACAGAACAAAATGTGGTTTTCTTTTGTCATAAACTTCTTATAAAAATACCGAAAATGTGTGTTCATGGTTTGTGATGTAATAAGCAGAAATGTTACTATCTAAACAAGAGGCTGAAGCCAATGCTCAATTGCATCTCTCATCTTTTTAAGTATTTCCAATCATTGCAAACATCTGTTGCAACACAGCTGAATCAAGCTGTGTTATGTCAAGTGAGAAAACATTTTTTGGTGTGTTAATCTAGGAATTGTTACTTAATAAGGTAAATCTTTCCAGCCTAGTAATAGTGCACTTAAATTCTAAATAAAGTTTTCTGTTACTTCAGTGTTTTTAATTTATGTAAATACATTGATAAGAGGAAAATAGATATTAGTTTGCTGTAAAATCTTGCATTTAATGTCATTTAAGTACTAGATTTGGTATCCTTAATAAGAAATTACAGAAAGTTCTTATGTTCTGCTCAGTGATATACCAGTATAGGAAAATACAGATGCTCTTTATTAAGTTGGGGACTATGGTAGCTTCTGCTGACCTGGGTATCCTGTCATCTGTAGCAGACATTAAGTGGCAGTGCATGGTCTCTTTTTTAGAGAAGGACTAATTTACAGTCTTTTTGAGTGATCTGATGTTAAGTTGAATGGTATTAGGATACCTAACACCATTTATGTCTGTGATTGTAGTTAGGAAAGGTAGGATTTTTCTCTTAAAATGCATATAAAAATATGTCGTCTTGTATGAAAAGAGAACTGTGGATCATCTAAAAAATATTTTGAAGAATGACACCCCCATCTAGCCCTTTCCTCCCCCTTACCAAACTAGATTGTAACCAGAAGTTAAAATAAATATTAAAAGTGACCTCTGATCATAAGACTAACAAACCGTTTTTCTTTGCAAAAATACTTGAGCTGAATACTTGAGATAAAATGAGTAAAATTCTACTGTCTGTTTGGTGGGACAACTGCCATATCAATGGACAGCGGTAGGCCACGATAGAAGGAGTTGAATCTGAAAAGCAACCACCTTTAAATATCTGTGCAGTAAGAGCTGTTTATCTTCCTCACTTTAAGCTAGTCTGAGATTTATTTTTGTTCATTGTACTGTAGCAACATGTTAAGGAGCCCTTTTTGGGAACACATTTATTTCCTGTTTGTTCATCAATAGGAGTTTAGTTGCTGAGAAGTGAAGAACTATGTGCGTTCTTCAATATGTCTCTCTCCTTTAGATTTGTTAGCATTTTTACTGATATCACAGAACTACTGGGTACGCATGAAAAGCTAACAGGTTATTACACCTTGTAACCTTAGTAAAAAAATTATTTTATTTTATTTTTTTTAATCTCTGCTTTTCTAACCTTATCCTTCCTTTATTTGCAATCCTATCTCTCAAAAAAGGCAAGAGACAGACTGACTGACTGTGGCTATTTTTGTACAATGCACATATTGACTGTGGAGTAAATGCAAGAGTTTTTTTAAGTGCTTATTTTAGCAGATGCATTTGTTAAAGCCACTATATCCATAGACTCTGTATATATTCATTAACTATTCAGAGTTGTAACATAATACAACAAAGGCAGCATATTTTAGCAGAGATCTCTAGCAACAGTGCCTAGAGAAGAATCCATCTGATAGGGGAGTGCAGACGTTTCTTACTGCTATTTCTAGTTTTGTGGCATGTAGATACATTAAATATTTCTCAGATAACAAAACTATCTAATACTTACTGCAGTGTCATAATCCTACATTACAAAAATACATACGTTTGATGTCAGTGTTTATTGTAATCAAAACTTTGCATGCAGACTTTCCTATCTGGGTGAAGTCTGAGATTTCTTCTGTAGCAAAAGCTAGTGTAATTCCAGTGGTCAAATATGGGGCAGAATTTCCTGAGTCTTTCCTTTGACAGTGAACATATATCCTGGGAGCCAGGTTTGGCAGTTTTTAAGCTATTACACAAAAGACTTTGGAGCCAGAGGAGGTAGATAATGTCTACGTATGGATTCTGCCAACTACTACCTTTTTTAGATAGTAAGTATGTAAAAAGTGAAGAAGATAGTTTAGCTCTTGGTCTAATGTGTAACTACAAAATAGCTTGAAAATAAGAATTTGTTCATGATACAGTGCATTTCTGTGAATTAAAGAATATTTTGACAAAGGTAAATGTCAGAGGATAAGATACTGGTATCAATATCTTATACCAGGTATTGGTCTTTGATGTTTAGAGGTTCTGTTTTGGGTATAGAATGCTAAAATGATGCACCAACATGTGCTAACATATGAGATTCTTAAGCTTTTACGTTGATGAGAAATCATATTTTTCTCACCACTATGTTATGTGGCCAGTTGGATGCTACCATTCTGCCCAGCTCTGATATAAATTAACATGTTAGTTTAAACCACCTTTATACTGATTTTTACTTGTTAAGCTAACAACAGATTGTCTGTTTTAAAACTAAATCACATTATAGTGTGATGTTTTAAATAGTATTTCATGTCTCCAGGCTTCTTTCTGTATTACTATGCAAATGTATTTTAATTTTTTTCCTTTTATCTATAACTGGAGTGAAGTGGGAGAGAAGCTTTAGAAAGAAAAAATGAAAATAAAACTCCATGATATCTATGGAATATTTTAGTTTTGCTCTTTGAGAAGAGAAATGTTAGAAGGCCCTTTAGCAGTTGTGTTTATATATATATATATATATATATTTTTTTTTTTTTAAACAGAAGTAAATTCAAATGCAGTTCGTTGAATAATTCACTTCTGTGAAAAATAAGACCTGGTCTCTTTAGAAAAGTGCAATGGTTTCATTAAAGTGATTTAAAAATTGATCACATCGAACTGGTTTGAGTGCATACATGGTTTGCAATTATGTAATTAATTTGATACTTTAAATAGCTTTGAATATACTGTCCAGGTTGGAAGTGTGCAAGGGTATTTTCAGATAACTGTTTCTTTTGAGATAAATCATCCTATTCTGTTTAGAATATAGTTCTTATAGGCGTATGACATTCTGAGTGGAAAAATGATTGAGGTCATCTGGAGGAAAAGCAAAAATGTTGAATCAGTAACGATTCATTCTTCAGGCAGATAATGTATTTTCATATACATAGCAAACTGTTATTGGTAGGAAAAATGAAAGAGCCGCAAAATCTTAACACATTATCTAGATAAAGCAAAATGCAATTTCTAAAGTTATGTTTTTAATGAAGTAAATAGCTTGTGTTTTCAAACAACAGGTGTTTTTGTCATCTTGGATTGTTAAATTACTTTTTTTTCCTAAGGAAAAAATTCAGTAACCACATTTAATTTGCAGAGCACCGGAGATTATACTGGGATTGCCGTTTTGTGAAGCCATAGACATGTGGTCGTTGGGGTGTGTGATTGCAGAGCTGTTTCTTGGATGGCCACTGTACCCAGGAGCACTGGAATATGACCAGGTAGAAGAATAATTTCACAAGTATATGCACACTTTCTGCAATTTACAAATTTCAGATCATTAAATTCAGGATTTGTGGTGCTAATCATATCCCCTTTTAAGTAATGTTTATTTGAGTCTATTCAATGCTTTTAATTTAGCCTTAATGATTATCTTAGAAATATAAATCCTGTTTCTAGAACAGAACTGTATACTGTGCTGCTTTTCTGAATTAAATTTCAATTTAAGTCTTTCTTTTTTTATTTCTATCTTGCAAAATAAATGTTGGTATTGAAGCTGCTKTTTTCTGATGGAAACTGAAGTTTGTGGTTACCATCATTGCATTATAATCTCTCTTTGAACTGCCATGGACAGGATTAACTCTGGGATCTTGATTCAGATGTCATGATTAGTTGTCTTCTGAGTAATTCTGATGCTTTCAGGAAATCCAGCATAGCTCAAAGCTTTGAGAGCCTTTTCTTTGTGAGGAACTAGAATCAACAGTTGTAATAATACTGTATATATGTAATGATAAAACTTGAAGCTGCGCCTTTTGCTTTGTTGGAGTTTTCAACTTTGTCATTAGCAAGCTGCATTAAAAAAAACAATGTTTTATTGTTTCTAATGAAAGACACAGAACATTTTTCATTTAAAACATTTAGAGAGAGAGAGAGAGAGAGGTCTGTCATTTTCTAGCATAATGTGGAAATCTGGAAGGACCGTAATCAGACTTCTGACTTTCCCCATCTGGTTTTGGTATTGGAAAGTGATGAAGACTTCTGAAAAACACAGTGCTGATGGCACTGTCTTATTACTAATTTCTACATATTTGATTCAACATTCAGTGTAGAGGCACTTCCTTCAGCATGTTGTTTGTTATTCAAATTTTGATTTTCATATTATGGGCTTTTGGTTCTGTGTGCTTGACCAGACTTACTCTTCTAAAAATCTATGCATTTTACTTTTCTTTTGTGAAAATCACTGTCAGGGAATATACTGATGTTGTGTTGATATCAGTCACGTACCGTATTTCTGTTTCCTTCATTTGTACAAAGTTTGGTGTTTAATGGGTAGGAAGTGATCTATGAGTAAAACACATGTTGATGTCTTGGCTAATAGTTAGAAGACCTTTGTACAGTGCATTTCTGTTAATATGGAGAATGAAAGAGAAACAGTTACCTTCAGCAGGATTCTAATTCACCTTGTTTTGTAAGGGAAAAGTAAAGGCATTTATTTTGGAAATAATCTGGAATACTGTATCAAAAATTTCCAGGAGCTTGGCAAGCTTATCTACCTATTGTTTCAAGACAGACTACAGGAAAAGACCCGGAAATTCAGAAAGGACTAAAATACATAGTTTTCAGAGTTGCTTCCACATTTTGCCCCATACTGCTGTAAATGACTGTTTAAATGGATGCTGCTGTGGGTGAGGAAGAATCTGTAAACATAGTTCCTTATCTTTGGATCCCAATCTCAAATATAGGTAAATGTTTCTTTCGGGTGTGAAATGTGGCTTGTCAGTGGCTTAGGATGCTGTAGGGGTTTGAATTGTGGAAGATTCTGCCAGTCTCCGGATTCTTCCCTCGAATAAACTCGTGATTCTTCCTGATGGAAGCAGCCCAGAGTGTTATTGTGTGGCAACTGGAGTACATAGCTGTGGGCCTCTGATTTTTATAGAGAGAAGTACTATTCTCTCTATAAAAGCATGAAGACCCCTCTTATGATTATGGGAATCTTTTTGAGAACAACACAGAATCTCATTTCAAAAACAAAGTTAGCTCTTCTTTCCCTCCACTCCTCTGCAGCCCTCTTGCTCTCTGCTGAACCCAGGTGCATGCAGGACAGCAGAGTGCAGGGAGCAGAGCACTCGCCTCATGATGGGAGTACTTTCTGTCCCTGACCTGTCATTGACCTGCTCTGAGTTCTCAGGAATACCATTTATCTTTGTTGTGCTTGTTAGTTGGGTGTGTTTTTTTCCTTCCAGCTTTAGACAGTAGGATCTCTTTGACAGCTTCTTCCAGTCACTTGTTTCTTCCTGTTTGTAGGCCCAGGACAAGCACAGTTTGACCTAGGTCCTGATAGATAGTATGAGTAAATAGTATTATCACCAGTGGCAACCACCTTCCAAGATGCTATATTTCACTTAAAGAACTAAGTGGATTAAGAGCTAATCTTGATGTACATAAGATGCGTGCTTTACTAATGAATACTGAATTTAAAAGGTAGTTAAGACAGCTACATCACTCAAGTTTCCTAGAGGCATCAGTTAATATCTTGTCTGGCAACTTGTCTGATCCTCACATGAGAGAAGTCTCTGTGGAAGAAGAGTATAACCACTTCTGCAACAGCAGCAACCTCTTAGGCAGATGGGTTCACAGAATCACCAAATGCTTGAGGTTGGAAGGGACTTCTGGAGATTGTCCAGTCCAACCCCTCTGCTCAAGCAGAGTCACCTGGAGCAGGTTGCCCAGGACCATGTCCAGACAGCTTTTGAATTTCTCCAAGGATGGAGACTCCGCAACTTCTTTAGACAACCTGTTCCAGTGCTCTGTTACCCTCACGGTGAAGAAGTCTTTCCTTACGTTCAGATGGAACTTCATGTGTTTCAGTTTGTGCCCGTTGTCTCTCGTCTGGTCACTGGGCACCACTGAGAAGAGTCTGGCCCACTCCTCTTTACACCCCCCCCCTTCAGATACTTATACACATTGCTAAGATCCCCCCGAGCCTTCCCTTCTCGTGGCTGAACAGGCCCAGCTCTCTCAGCCATATCCCATGTAACTGGTGCTCCAGTCCCTTAATTATCTTAGTGGCCCTTTGTTGGACTTGCTCCAGTATGGCCATGTCTCTCTTGTCCTGGGGAGCCCAGTGCTGGACCCATTCCTCCAGCTGTGGCCTCACCAGTACTGAGTAGAAGGGGAAGGATCCCCTCTCTTGACCTGCTGGCAGCGCTCTTCCTAATGCTTTAGGCTTTCAGCCTTTGCCACAAGGGCCCATTGCTGGCTCATGTTCAGCTTGTCCACCAGGACCCCTGCGAGGCTGCTTTCCAGCCGGTCAGCCCTGGCCTGTACTGGTGCAGGGGGTTATTCCTCCCCAGGGGCAGGACTCTGCATTTCCCTTTGTACTTTGTGAGGTTCCTCTCTGCCCATTTCTCCAGAATGTCTTCATCCTCGAGCAGGTCTGCAAAATTTGCTTCAGAGAAGTTTGATTAAGTGTTCTCTTCTGTGTACGTGAGTACAGCAATCTTAGGAGGTGGCTTTCAAGGAAATTCACTTCCTCCTGCTAGTGGGTATGTCTCATCTAGTAAATGAAAAGGAAAATGCTTTATGCTATGTTTTTTCCTGTCCCCCTGGTATGCAGCAACCAAGAAGGTAGCCCTTGAAAGTAAGCTTTTACTGGATATAATCATAAATTAATATAATCACTAACAGTTGTACATTTTAGTGGGAAATAGCAATGCCTCCTGAGCTTTATTAAAATGTGCAGAGGTGTTTAACTGCTAAATTGCATTGGTTTTTTTCCCCCCAATTTCCATGACTTCATAATATTCTTGGATAACTAAATGATCACATTTGAACATGAACGTAACATTTGAA
The DNA here is from genome assembly GCF_003343035.1 of Apteryx rowi. Taxonomy (NCBI): domain Eukaryota; kingdom Metazoa; phylum Chordata; class Aves; order Apterygiformes; family Apterygidae; genus Apteryx; species Apteryx rowi. The sequence goes on from NW_020451016.1 coordinate 1,287,270, forward strand.
CAAATGAACGTAAACAGACTGGGATTCTCTTTACTCCGTGGTCTGCAGAACTATGGAGGATAGTAAATATCAAAAGTTGGTGGCACTGCATGTAGTTGATCCTTTTTAATCTCARTTACTTTATTTTTTACTGGAAGCCTTGTATGTGACTTTCCCTTCTGTCTCCCATCAGTTTTTCTCCTCTCAAATGCTCCTAACTCTCAAGACATTTGTCTTCCATTGAATTCATCTGATCATCTTCCAGTTTCTGGTTCATTGTACTTCACCACTCTCTCCTTTAGGCTTTCCTTTCCTCCGTTCTCATTATCTCCTGACTGTTCCACCTTTTCCAGTGGCCTGTCTGTTCCAATTGAATTCAGTAGTAAAATTTCCAAGGGATTAGGACCATTCCTTTTGCTGGTTTGGGGGGGGAAGCTATCTGCACACAGCCTTTCTGAGTGGAACATTTTGTTGAAATGCAGGTGTGTCACATCTGAAAGAGGGATAAAACGGAAACAGAGCAAGTATGTTTGATTTTATAGAGTTGCATTATAAGAGTATGCCAAAAAAATTAGACTACTTCTGCACACACAACACTCTACTAATTTTTCTGTTTAGAATTAATATATATTAAGCATTTGAATGAGTTGAGGAGGTGACAGCCCCTCAGCTCTGTGACTAAGCATTAAAAGGTTGTTTCTGTACGTCAATTCAGAGGTTTTGCTATGCATAGCTTACTCTAAGAAATGGAGAGAGAAGTATGAAGCTTTCAGTGTTAGCCTTCTCTCCTTTGGAAGATGTAGTTGCTTAATTCCAGTCCTCTGAGGGTTCATTTTGTTGCTGTTTTTTATATAAAATGACAAGTTTTTAACTGTATGGATCAGATTTTGAAAAACAGAGCTAAGTTTTTTTTGTTGTTGTTGTTGTTTTGTTTTGTTTTTCCCCTCTTCCTCAGATTCGTTACATTTCACAGACTCAAGGTTTGCCAGGGGAGCAGTTGTTAAGCATGGGAACGAAAACTGCAAGATTTTTCTGTAGAGAAACAGATACACCATATTCGAGTTGGAGATTAAAGGTAAACAGTATAATATAGTAGAAAAAAAAGCATATTATTATATGAACAGAGAAACCAAAGAGACAAGCTTCACTACAATACTGTTAGCTCGCTTCCAAATCTTCTGTGACTTGTGTCTGTCCCTCTTTGCTATCCCTTCCATTTTTCCCTTCCGTACCCCTTTCCTCAAAAATACTGCTCTAGGATCATTCCTATGTCCCTAAAGTACTAGCTGGTCAAAAGACACGTTTTGTGGGGCTTCCAAGTTGTTTGGTGGTTGCTGGCTAGGACACCTGTGCCAACTAGTGAGAACTGAATTCAGATTAAGCTTTGTATCTCACTAAGGTACTAAATAAGTCTTTCTCTCGCTCAGTCACTGATTTTCACTTCGCTTTAAAGAATTTGTCTCTGAGACCCAAACTGCTCTGTCAAATTTAGTCGAAACGGGCTTCGGGATTGAAAGATCCTAAGAGAAACGGGATTAAGAAACAGTGTGATTGGGTATGCCTCATTTCCTTCAGATATTATGCTAAAATAATCTTTGGCTGAAAGTTACAATGTAATGAAAGAACATTTGAAGCTGCTTTTTTTTTTTTTTTTTTATGGTCCACACCTTTTGCCTCTTTTAAGCAACATTATTATACACTGGGCATAACCAGAATTTTAATTTCCTTCCTATGTAAAGAGTTTTGTTTTAAATTGCATTGTTTTTTGGTATTTTTTCACAGAATTTACAGGGGACTTGGGGAGTAAAGAAACAGTTACAGCTGAAATAAAACTTCTGAAATAGTAAACAGTTGACAAACTCTCAAAACACAAATTGTGTAACTCCATGGTTACTTAGTAGATCCACAGTGCACACTGGGCTGAGTAACCAAGTTTAATGTATGGGGTGGTTGGTGCTTTTGGGCTTCAGGTAATATAAGAATTCTCTAATTACATTATTGTGATTACTCCAGTTTTCTGACTTTCCATGCAGCTGATCATTACATTTCAGCTTACACTTGGCCTTTGAGTATCAGAGAATTTAAATGAGTTCTGTATATTGGACACAAACAGCCCTCCTGATTTTCAGAGGCTGTTAACCTTCAGAAGCTAAATCTCATATCAGACTGAATGCTGCTTTTGGGAAAGAGAGAACCTTTGATACGGTCATTACTCACAGGTTTTGTCAAAGTTAATTTTAGAAACTTTTCTGTAATTTCTATGTTAAAAATTTTTCCCTGTGGTCCTAATTTGCATCCTGCAACATGGACTCTTAAAAGAAAACTGCCTACCAGTGTTATCTGAAAACAAGGAGGAAAACTCTAACAGAAAGCGATATGCCGTCTCATAAATTACTAATAAGTCATTACATTCATTCTTTAGCGCTTGTTTGTTTCATACTTCAGTATTTAAAATGCTTGCACTAACTGTCGTGTTTGTGAAGGGAAAAAATGTAAGAATAACAAAAAGGAAACAAGAAAAGATGGAGCACTACGCACTTGAATGGAGTCTGCCTGATTTTTGTTTTGTTTTTTTACAGTGATGTGATATATTGCTGCTGTTTAGAATTAAGGGTCTGAGTTTGTGGAAGTGTATAACATACAGGTAATAGAAAACCTGTGATATATAAAATATAAGCACATGGGGGAATTTTGTTACACAACTTTTTGCTAGGCTTTCAACATTTCCTGCATGATTGTAATAATTCAGGGGAACTAAGATGTGAAATTTGCTAGTTTTTGTATTTAGGTTTAGAAAATGAAAGTAGTCAGCAAAAGAGCATGCAAAGAACTTGAATATACAATTGAAATATTTTAAATGTTTAAAACAGTGCTTATTAGACCAATAAATATTTAAAATTACTTAATAGTTAGAAACATCCTTTATTATCAACTTTTAAACTCAGCTTTCCTCTTCTTTTTTGAGACTTTGGAAGAGCATGAGGCAGAGACAGGTATGAAGTCTAAAGAGGCCAGAAAGTATATTTTCAACAATTTGGATGATATAGTGCATGTGAGTATTAAAGTATTCTTCCTTTGCAAAAGGAATAATGAGAATGAATGATGAATTATTTTTTAAATGTGTAATTGAATTAAACACCTCTTTAGAATGTTTTTGATTGTATATCGATCATGTCCGTTCATATCTGTATACCTTGCTCTGAGGAAAATGTCCAGCTGTGTCAGTCTGTTGTATTTCTTTTTATAGAGATATTCCTTTGTTGTTGTGTGTGTTAAGTAACTGTAGTTGTCACAGGGGGAAAAAAAAAACGTTTAATATGTACCTTCTCCTCTCTTGTATCTGCTGTTCTGGGTAGAACAAGAACTCAGTATCCATCCTGCTAGGTTACCAGTATTGTTCTTTTTCATTGTTTTTTTTTTGTTTGTTTTGCAAGGAGACATTGACAGCTTCTCAAGTCATTTTGTTCTTAATTGTATATCCTCTCTTTTCTTTAGCTTTATAGCTCTCCAGGTATTAAGAAAGGAAATTCTCATCCTCTCCTACTCCTATATCTTGAAAAGAGAATCAAAATTTTTTTCCCAAGATTGTCACAAATATGTATTTGAAAATGGTTTTGAAGATTACCTCTGTAATTTAAGTTAGACCATGTAAAGATCTCTGTCCCAAATCTTTCTTTTAAATTCTGAGTCCCAGACTTGGTGAGGTACAGAGAATAAAGCCTTCCAGGGTTTTTAGCTGGGGAGAGTGCAAGAGGAGTAGTTTGTGTGTGAAAACAGAAAGGATTCACTAATTCCAAGCCATCCACTTTTGGATAAGCTAGCAAATTCACCTCGCCCCACATGATAAAATCACTGACTGGTAGTATTTTAAAGCAGAAAAAAAGTAATAGAAGGAAATAACTCAATATGCATGTCTTTCCTCTGACTGTTCTGTTCAATGCCAGGTGAACATGGTGATGGATTTGGAAGGAAGTGACCTGTTGGCAGAGAAGGCAGATCGGAGAGAATTCGTCAGTCTGTTGAAGAAAATGTTGCTGATTGATGCTGATTTAAGAATCACTCCAGCTGAGACCCTGAACCATTCTTTTGTTACCATGAAGCACCTCCTTGATTTTCCTCATAGCACCCAGTATGTTACACACAAACTATTTTTTAATTCCCTGTTGTAGTGATTCATATGTATAATAGTATCATGTTTCATCTGTATCAGGAAAAAGTAGTCTTTGGTCATTTCTCTAACATCCTAGAGAATTCTTTCAAGTACTTGCAATATTAAATATGTCTTTTTGGTCAAGGAAACTGTCTGAATACCTCTACATATGCGTCGTCTTAAAAAGTAACATTTAGAGCTATGCTTTTTACAATGATCATTTATAAGCTTACATTATAAAATTTCAGCACTCCAGAGGCTTGGGCTTGATTGTCAAAAGTATTAAGAACCTTAGTTCCTACCAATCATTGAGAAATAGGGTAGACATTCCTTCCTGGGATGAACGTTTCAGTCAGACACTTCTTTTTATGCATTGCTTAATATGGAATACATTGAAAGATTTTTTACAGTTCTGGAATTAGGTATTTCGGTGTCGATTTCCTAAAATACATGATCCATGAAGGAAGGAGCTTTTCATCCATTAGTTTCCTGTCTTATTTGCTTGTATCCAGTTATTAGAAAATGTTGTTAGATGCAAGGAGCAGGAAATATCAGTATTTTTCCTGTTTTTAAAATATGCACTGAAAAGGTTTGACGCTAATATAATAATAGCAGCATTTCTTTTTCCAATTCTGTGCATGTTGCCCTTCTGTGAAACTGGAAACTGTGGGTTTTGAACTATTTTTTTCTTTTTCTGTGGAATTGTTTTATATATTTAACAATGGGAAATTCTAATTAAAGCAACTTTCTATTTTGTGTTTTTAATAGAGTGAAATCCTGTTTCCATATCATGGATGTTTGCAAATGCAGATCAAATTCGTATGACTTAAGTAATTGCAATAAAACTTCACTTATGAGACCAGTTGCCTCAGGCAGTGCAGCTAATCTGACTGCAAGCTTCACCAAAATTGGCCCAGTAAGAAGTCAGGTAAAAACTAATTGTTTGTTTATTGTTTTCTGAATTTTAAAAAGTTTTTAAGTGAGTTTCAAAATTAGAAGTTACAAGTCAGAATTGTCATAATAAAGCACTGCTGTATTATAGTGCCCTCCCGTGGCCAAATAGGGTTGTTTAATTTGAAGTGTACTTGAAATTTTCATGTTAATACATTATTTTAGCTTTTTATTATATTAGCAGGTGGTACGAGTATGTGAGAGAGAAATTTAGAATATTCACAGTTATAATGTTGCCTGTGTTGAAACTGTTCCAATAGGCTTTAACTGCATCTGCCCACTCAGTTTTGCACCAAGGGATACCACTGCAGGCGGGAACTGCTCAATTTGGCTGCAATGACGTTTTCCAACAGGCATTGATTATCTGTCCCCCGACTATCCAAGGTATGTAGGTTCAACTGTAATTGTTTCAGTTCCTGAAATACGGAGTGCTACTGTCTATTGTTAATGATATCTGAGTTTTTCAGTGTTTCCACTTAAGCTGTATATTAAAGGAGTTTAATTCTGTCATAAAAAGTCTACAGTTGTTAAAAATACTCAGTAGAAGGGGATAATGATTGTGCTATACAGTTCATAATAGCATTGTCAACAAGAGGGTCCCTTGTGGTAAGAATCTGTTATTTTTGAAATATGTTAGTCTTAACTTCTTTTTTTCTTCTGATCATTATGATACATTGTGCCCTTCTGAAAGAAATACCAAATTGGCATCTGCAGAAAATGATTGAAGGAATCCAGAGTCTCTTTTCATTTGTTTTTAATATCATGCAGATAAAATGGAGGGCCATGATAATAAAATTTGGGAGAAAGCAAGGAGAATAATAGCATTTTTTTGAAACTGCATCCTTTGGATATCCTAGGGATAAGGATAAGGAAACGCAGTACTTCTTGTGGTGATTCTATCTGGATAATAAATCTTTATTATTGTACTTGCAAATGAATGTTTGACAAAACAGCTGAAAGCCTCTTGGGGCTTCATTTAAGGACATGGCTGCCCTGTGTAAACAGTATGTATGTTTTCCTTAAGTATCGCATTTACTGTCCTATAGTTATGATGAACCAGGACACCTAGATAGAACTGTTCCAGCTTTCTTATGGCTGAAAAACATTTAACTGAATCTTGACAAGTTTGATTGAATTGTGCTGTGAGGAGGAAGTGGCAGCTTGGCTCAACTCTTCCTTATTACAAGGATAAAAGATTGATTTGAAGTATATGATTTTGTGTTTATAAAAAGAAATGATTGGTTGAGGGTTTAATTATCAGAAATTGGAAGACTGTGAGGTGGAAATGCTAGCAGAGAAGTGTTTCCTTAGTGTAGAAAATGACCACATAAGGAGATGCATCTTCAGGAGTTCACATGGTAACAGAGTTGACATCTGTTTCCCTGAATGAATGCATTTACATCATGCAAACACAGATCTTAATTTGAGGAGTCTCTAAAGCTTCAGTTAGATCGTGGTTAGACCAGAGCAACAAAACTCTTGTTTTTCTGCTTGGCTGATCAGAGGGAGGCTGCTCAGAGCAGGCTTTCTTATCCTGATTAAGAAACCTGTTGCTTATGGAGAAGGAGATGTAGTTTATATTTGCTTACTGCATTAGTCTTCCCCCTCTGAGGATGTAATTTATTTCTTTTGGTAATGTCTGGAGCTGTTGAGATCAGCTCTTGAAAGGAGGGAGTTCATAGGAAGTTGAGGTTCCTCAGAATGATCGTCAAACTTCTTCCAAGTTCTCCAGCCTCAGTTTGAAGTTACAGAAATCAACAGACTCAGTCTGAAAAAAGGCATTTTACCTAAACAGAGCCCAGGAAGTCTTTATCTCTTTTGATAAAGACAGATGCAGCAGACTGCTTCAGTAATGTTATTTGTGGCTGCTGCTTCTATCTGGAGTTCCAGAAACCCCTGAGAGCTGTGAGTATTCCCTGTGCAGAGTGTCAGAGGCTGTATGAGCCAAATGCATAGCTTTAGAGAGATTTATTTTCTTCTGAGCATACTTAGTACAGGGAAGTAATTTTCTATTTAAATTGTATGTATGCTTTGCACAATGGCATATTCCATACTTTAAAAACCCTACTGTTTTGATTATATCCAGATTAATAAAGCATTTATAGAAAAAGTAACAGTCAAGGAAAATATCTGTGATTTACATACTGTATTCTTAGTATGATGATGATTTCCTAATTTAAGTTCTGATACAGCTTGAATGAAAGAAATGCATTGGTTTTGTCACATAGGTGAGAAATTGAGTTGCTGGCAAGGAAGGAAAAGGGTATTAATGGTCTCTGGCACTGCTTCAGTTTTTCCCTGCTTGGCTTCCCTGTAGAGTACCCGAAGTGCTAAGTCTTGCTGCTTCTGGCAGAGTTGAGATGTTGCTGTTCTAGATGCCTGTGTGGAAAAAATTAGTCAACAGCACTTCAAAATTCCAAGATTTTGACCAAGTGGTTAGAACTTGGTGTTGTACTGGGGCACAGTAGAATTACATTAGACTAAAATAAAGAATGAAAGAAAATATTCAGGATCAAATTTAAACTAAATCTGCAGTAATATTTCCCTACCCTCACCCCCAAATGCACACTGCTTAGTCCTTGACTAAAGCACAAAACAAGAAGTGACATTAGAAGACAAAATTAGTATCTTCTCCTAGCTAGTATCTTTTAGCATAGCTGTTCTGTTGTAATATTCTATTCAAAATATTTCTCTTTCCTTTTATTTTACCAGGTTATCTAAAATTAATAGTTGATGTAAACATTACAGCATTACTAAATGTCTGTTAGTATCCAGTGGAAATAGCAAAATCCATATACAGTATGAGCTTCATTTTTTTTCCCTATTATGCTCTTGCTGTAATATTCCAGCTATGCCACAGTTTGCATTATTTTCATAAAGGGAGGGAGAGTATTATGGATTCCACTGAAATGATTTGATGGTACACACAAAATTTTGCATTGTTTCTCACAAAAGAGGGGCATCACTAACAATGGGGGGCATTATACATGTGGCCTTGCCTGCTATAAGAGCTAAGAAGAAAGGGGTTCAGCTAGCTGGAAATATTAAAGGTGTGAAATGCATAGGGAGTCAGTGGTGAGAAGCTTTGAAATTTGGTTTCTCTTATTCTTGTCTGCTTCCTTGCAAAAATTTTTTATGTAACTTGTGATGAAGAGTAAAATGCTTAGCTTTGCAAAAGCTTCTGCCAAAGTCATTCTGCTTTCTACTAGTCTGTTTTCAAGTTGTAGTTATTTGCAGTTCTTTCTGGAGATTACAGCCTCAGACATTTGTACAGATAAGTAATAGCACAAAAATCTTCTAGGTGTTACGTTGATTTATTTGGCTTAAAAAGTCTAAATTATTGATGGGATTAGATCATAAATACATCAAGAAATGTTACTTAAATATTATAAAATTATTCTTAATGTTTGCATTTTGCTCAGAAATCATGCAGTAGTGATGTTTTGCTTAAAGGGTGCGCATGTGGTGTTCTTCCTGACAGGAATTCCTACAAATCTTAGCAAGCCCACAAGTTTCTCCCTGAGGGTGGACAATGCGGTTCCATTGGTGACCCAAGCCCATGCAATTCAGCCACTACAGATTCGAGCAGGAATCCTTTCTCAGGTTGGCTTACTTTGAACTAAAAATCTAATCATTTAGTAAATATTTTTTTCAGAAATATGCCTGTTTGCAATTGCTGTCTTTGTGCAATCACTCTTTTGTATTTGTGCTGAATTATAAGCAGCTAATATAAATGCAGTTGTTCACTGCATCATGAAATGTGCTCTGCTTCACAACAGACATGGTCGAATCAGAGCCAGCAAATACTGGTTCCTGCATGGCAGCAAGTAACACCAGTGGCAGCTCCTGCTACTTCTCTAGCCTCTGATCCTGTGGCTGGCCCACGAAGGCTTGGAGACTGGGGGTAAGTCCACATATTTTTGTGTAATACCTTAATGGCTTTGGTTTAACAAACTCTATGGATGCAATTTAAATGACTTGCAGTGTAAAACTCCCTTTATTTCTCCTCAGGAAGATGTTTACCCAGGGCACCCATTACAATTCAGTGATGCCACAGCCTCTTTTAACACATCAAATAACCTTGTCTGCCCCTCAGCCAATTAGTGTGGGCATTGCACATGTTGTTTGGCCTCAGCCTGCAGCTACCAAGAGAAATAAACTCTGTCAGAACAGGTTGGTAAAATACTTCTAACATTTATAACATTCAAAGATGATAACCCCATAATTGCTCTTCAGTGAGCAGGGGAATATTCTGTAAAATTGATGTGTTTGTTAGCAACAATTGTATTTAAATTGCCTTTTTGGGAAATTTGTTTTTCTGCCCTAATTTTTTCAGTGCTATTTTGGTAAAACAAAATAGATGGAAAAAATATTTTCACATAGCAAGAGCATCTAGTTTCCTTTGATTAATCTGTGCCTGTGATCATAGCAAAGTTGTCTTTATTGCCTTTGGGGAGGTATAAGAATATACTGAGGTAGTTCTAATGAGATATTCCTATGCTTACATGCATGAGGGTGTATCRGGTTTAGAGCACTAAAAATAGAGAGATATTATATAATAGGGTTGCAGTATGCCTTAGAATAGTCTTAAGCATAGTCTTTCTTTCACTGCTAGCCAAAAATACTCTTGCTGCTTGCTGAAAAAAATATGCCTCAATGCTATACAAATTATTTGCAAAGATGGGGGATGTTAAATAAGGGAGAAAGCACAGGTTACAAATGGCAATTACTGCAGACTTGTGTTAAGGCAGGATTTTATCCAAAGATTATTAGCTTTTGTTTTCAAGTAGATTCACTGGAGAATCTTTTCAGGAAATCTGGCCAGGGTTGTTTTTTGTTTTGGCTTGGGGTGGTGTGGTGTTTTTTTGTCCAAGCATGATTTTCATTTCTTCTTTCCTATGTAAAAAACAATGATGCTTTCCGTATAGTGTATTCAATTTTGTTGCAAAATTCTGTCTTCAATTTTACTCATTCTGGATGCTGCAATGTAGCTTCTTATTAGCATATTTCTGGAAAATGTTTTCAGTGTCTAAAATCATACCTGCCAAGTATTTACCATTGTGTTTACTGTTCTATGGTATTCTTTTTATTTGTTTAGAAAATTGTTGTTTTATCCTACATTGTCTTTTTGTTGAAAATAGTACAGTTTCCAGGTCTGTTGGCAAAGATTCACTAAATGTCAACTGGTATGTTTTCTTCACAGAAGCAATGCGTTGCAAAATACCAATATCCAAAATGCAGCATTTATATCTCCAAAGATAATTAACCTGAAGGCTGTAAAGAGACTAAGTTGTATAGAAGCACAGGACAATCATCACTCAGAAGGACGGGAAAGTAACTACTGCGAAGCATCGGTCCGTCTGGACCCTGATTCATCTCTTTCAAGCAAACAGCGTCAGGCTATCATCATTGCCGGTTCCCCAAGCCCGGCAGTCAGCGTGATCACCATCAGCAGTGACACAGATGAAGATGACATAGGACGAACACATGCGCTGAGAGAGTAAGATGCCTAATTTTATTGAAGTGTTATTTAAATATAGCTGCACACCTTATCACAGCTACTGTATTTATTCAAAGTACTTCTAATCACATTTCATTAAAAAGTTAATTCTTTAGCAGTATATTATTTAGAAGTAAATAATTCTTTTAAAATTCTACCTCATTATTATATGCAAGTTAGGCATTTACAACAGGAAACAAATACTTTACTATTCTTTTATAACAGATTTGTTTAAAACAGAATACTTTTAGATCCCGCATGATTTTTCCTTAATACTGGCATACCCTATTTATATGTTGAACATTAGTCTTCTGGTTTTTTTGTTTGTTTGTCTTTAAATAACATAACCAATTTTATTGGCCTAGCAGTAGCATATAATAGATAATTTTACATATGTATGGGTAGCAAATACTACTTTAACTGTGCTAAAAGGTGGACATTTGAGCACAAAAGCAGATGCTGGGTGTGGTCCCCAAGAGGATTTTTCTTTCACAGAGTTATCAAAGAAACATATATCATTTTAAATATAAAAGAAAAGTTAATGTTTTAATTCATTTTCACTCCTAATGATCCTGAACTACAGGTACCTGCATTCTAAGTCTGAACCTTGTCAAATGTTTAAAGGCTTTGAACTTTATTTGTAGAAAAAAACTTGTTTTGGTATCATTTCAGTAATAAACTTATTCACTTAGTAAGTTTCAAAAAAAAAATGCACACTTCGTCTAGAAACTTCAAAAGAACTCTGAAATAGTTTAAAATCTGTTTTGGATTAGAAAGAACAAGGAATTGGATAACCTTTTATATCTAAGGGACTTTTTCCTATATTTGACCCTTTTTTGTTCCTTAACTACACCTACGTCAGTGGCGTGTAGGAAGAGCAAATGCAAGATTGTATGCATGTTCACTTTCTTTTCTTTATGGTAGGTGCAAAGGAAGCCTTGACTGTGAAGCCTGCCAGAACACGCTGAATATCGACCGCGTATGTTCTCTAAGTAGTCCTGATAGTACTTTGAGTACTAGCTCCTCAGGAGAGTCTAGTCCATCCCCTTGTAAAAGATCCAACAGGTAAAAAGTTGTGCTCTTTTCAGTTAAAAATAAATAAATAAATAAATCCTAATTTATGATAGACTCCATTTGTAATAGGAATCTTGAAATTTTTATGATGTTGCCATCTGGTCACCAATAGTTGTAGGTGTGTTAATAGTTTATGGCAGAGGCTGAATTATGTATTAAAAATATATTATTGGCCTATAATTGCACAACATAGTTCTTTATTCTTAACAGAGCTTCCTCACTTCCTTGAAAATGTAATTATACTCAGAATAGAAATATGCTGCACATAACTTCTTTAGAACGAAAATCTTCAATGTTGCAAAATTAAATAAGCCAAAGCAGGATGCAACAGATTAGAAGTTACCAGAATAACCTTAATTTTTGCACTCTTTTGTTCTCCCATTGTGTATCTTGTATCATAATCTTTACTGACATGGATGCCCTTTTTCCTCTACCAAACATAAGCTTCATTGTACAGAAATCAGTGTTCATGTGAGCAGCTCTTGAATACTTCTAGCTTCATTGCTTGATGTCTAGCTTAAGCCTAAATTTTTTGGACATTGTTCAAAATTCACTCTTAAAAAAAAAATACTTCGGTGTAACTCTGAACTGTTTTATGGCATTTTTGCGACAGTATCCAAGAGCTTGAAACTAATGCATTTATCTGTGTAACACTTGTATAAAGCATGGACTTGTGACATGGTTAGAAGTTCCCACTGACTTGGGATGTTCTGGTTGAGGCACCTACAAATTCTTTTTTTTTTTTTCATCTTATTTCATTCCCTACTCCTGCGTTAATATGTTGAAACTTCGGTTGTAGTGGTGAGTACTTGGCACTTCTATGAATCAGATTCCTAGATACTAGTTTGGGTACCCAGAAACTTTTGGAATACATAGCTCCTCACACTGGTGAAAAGTTTGGTTTAATATGATTTACCCAATATTGCACAGAAATTATGTGACCTAAGGATAGAATCTATTTTTTTTTCCAAGCAATCTGCAGCTGCCATGACCATGACCATGACCAATTTCTTTATTCTACAGTTTACTTCCTAATTTCTGTAGAATAGCTTCCTGTGTAGAAGAGAGTAATTCAAACTCAGAGCAATTTCATTGTGGAAAATGAGTAAGACTGGAGTCCTAAGGGGGAAAAAAATGTTTTTTAAAAAAACCATGCGATTAAGGTTCTATCACAGTGTGTACTGACAGGGAAGTAGAACTGGTAGTCTGTACAGGCAGTTTTATTTGGTCTAAATTTTACATAGTATGACTTAATGGTGTTTTTAATGTGAGATATATATATATGATTCTGAGTTTAAATAAAATAACATAAAACTCTATATATACATTAAAAAAAAAATCAGTGTGTGGAAATCTTTGACGTCCATTTGGTATTCGGTAAGGGCTGAAATCTCTGGATCCAGTGAACAAATCTCTGCAATAGTGGACACTGAATACACTGATAGGTGTTAGTGGGTTGTTATTTTTTGTATTGTTCAGGGCTAGAAAGGAATATTCTAAGGAGGTGATGTGTGTGGTCTGGGTAGTGCTAGGAACGGTAGCAGGCTTTAAGTTTGCCCAAGATGCAGCTTTGTGTTACACTTAATCCAGTTGCACAGGTTTTTTGGTTGGGTTAGTTTTCTCTTAAGTTACTCACCTGATCCGACTCCTTCTGCAGACGCGCAGTTGCTAGATCCAACAAGTAAGTATGGTAATGGAGCACCTGGTTGGGCAAAGGGCATGAGGGAGAGCAGGAGGTTGTTGTTAGTCCGGACTAAGTGTAACATGAAACCAGACCTTCTGTGGAGATAAATTTCCCAAACAGTCTGTCTGCTGAAAGCTACAGACCATGTGCAAACTGACTTTATACAATCTTGCAATTTAGCTAATTCTGATAGATTTTTCATTTTTGGGGGGGGACTTGATGTAGAAGGTAATCCCAGCCAAATTTCTGCCATTTTGGGGACTTTGGAGATGTTCAAATAAAAGTTGCCAGAATAATATAGGTGGACAAAACCAGGTATTTTTCCCTGGCCTTATTTTCTAGCATTTGTCATTTCTGACTGTGAAACAAGAAGTTAAGTAACCAGAAGTGTTTGAAAAATTTAGGTTCAAATGATTAAATATTGGTAAGCATTTAAGTAACAAGAAATTGGGTCTTAAACTGGGAAGTATCATACAGTTTTACTAGTTGATAATGGACACTGTCAGTCCTGATTATGATATACTTTAATGTCAGAACATTCAAAAACTTTAGACAAGCTTTTATGAAGCCCTGTTTGTTTCGTGAGAACTACAAGGAACTTACCTCCAGTCCCCTCTAGAATTCAGCTTTGTCAGTGGCAGAGGAGAATGTTTCAGGATCCGGTTTTATTAGAATCCAATTTATATATGTAATTAGTAATTTGTATTTCTATAGTCTTAACTTTTGATTCAATTAATTACTTGGTAGTTGTAATGGCATCACAATTTGCTAGTTAAACTATTCAGAATTACTTTGGTGTCTCAGATGACTGAGAACTGTCTGCTACTGTGCAGAAAGCATCCTGAGCTTTCTGAAGCTGACTCAGTAAGATAGGTCCAGGAGAGAGCTTTCCGCAGACTCTGGGATGGGGCTGAATTTTAGAAGGAAGTTATTTCAGTAAGTTCTCTTTTGGTAGTGTAATAAGCATAGGGAGACCTTCATATTTTGTTTCAGGAAGAAACAAAACTATCTTCAACCCTTTACTCTGTCTGAAAATCTAAATTTCAAGTAGATTACAAGTACGTTATTTAAAAAAAAAAAAAAAAAAAGTGTGCAAGTTACATATCCAAATCTTTCTGTAAAAGTTGTTATCTTTCTCTGAACCTTATAATTTGTGAGTAGAATAAGTTTGAATATTCAACTGCCATCTGAATGCCTATGCTTGCATAAGTAAAATGTAACATTTTTAACAGCCTTTGAGTTGTTTTACTTCTATTAGTTTTATGTGGTATTTTACCAAAAATGCATCTATATTATGAAAATGCATTTGTTATGCAATACTTTTATGTTTTGATAGTATGTCAGATGATGAACAGGAAAGTGGATGTGATACTGTAGATGGTTCCCCAACTTCGGACTCTTCGGGACATGACAGCCCATTTGTGGAAAATGGCTTTGTAGCTAACACCAATAAAAATACAGAAACAAGAACGTCAGTTAACTCTGAAGCCAAATCAGCTGTTTGCACGATGGTGGTGCCACCAATGAGACTTGAAAACAGATTACATCTTGATGAACAGATGGTGAATACAGGTAAGTTAGTCCAGGTGGGTTTTTCTTTCTATAACAATAGACAAAAATAGAAATTTGAATAGTTTATTCAATAGCAATATGTATGAAGATTTTGATTTACACATGTATCTGCTGAGCTGTAAATAAACACTTCTAAATTGTGTTGTGTTTTTTAAACTTTAATTATTCTATTATTTAACTATTTTTCACTATGTAAATTCCATCTGGTAGTAGCTGAAGCAAATGAAATTTTGCCTTTGGATTGTTAGAAGAGAATAATGACAACAAAAGCATAACATTTTTCATTTATATCTTGGAAGATGCTATGTGCCAGCCACTGAAAAAGGGTCAGTCTGTCCTGGGAAGAATAAACCAGTCTTCTATTATGGGAAACCGTCAGCAAAAATTGACATCAGCATTCCATCAACAACATATAAACTTCAGTCAGGTATGTGTAATTATTCCTATCTAAGAAATATTATTACTGTCTTGGTTCCAAATGTGATGGACGCTCACAATTTTAATTGGTGTAAATGGCAACTGCAGGTTCTCAACAACTTGATTGCAGACGTGTTCAAATCTTGAAAAGTGGGCTGCAATTTATTGGGCAAGTCATATGTATCTTTCATTTTTTGACATTTCCTTAAAGCAGCTGGCTATATTTGTTTAAAAAAAAAAAAAGTTATCCTGAAAAATAATCATCGACACCTACACTAAATCGAAGCATGGGGCAAAATAGAATAAATCCTAGTATATCTTTTTCCTATATCCAAATGCTAAAATGCATACAATATGTAGTTAGAAACTGGGGCTATATTTCAGTCTTGTTCGGTTAGCAGTGCAAAGTGTTTGGAAATCCCACAAATATGTCTATGTGAAAATACTCCTAGTCTGAGAGTATCCTGAGTTGAGATAAAGCTTAACATACCCAACTCGTTCTTACCCTTCATGAAGTTGGGGGGAGGTTGTGATTGTATTCTATCCATTGTAAGAAGACACCCAAAGCTAATTTAAAAGCCACTTTTATTATTATTATTATCCAACAGTGCAGCAAATGTATCTACTGGGGCTGAGAACTGAAGCTGACACATGGCATTGATTAGGTTTAAGTACTTTTTAATTAATGAATCTTGAGCTGTGGCTATGTTGTGCTTTTAGGTCTCCAGGGGTGCATTTAATATAACAACAGTACCTGTCTGTATAGCTCTTGCAGAGTAACTGTGAATATTAATTGCAAGCTAAATATTAAATGCAAGTGTGCATTTACCAATAATGACTTAAATAGTTTAGACTGAAAGAAACATTTTGGTGGATGCCAGTCTCTCCTTTTGCGTGACTCTGTTAGAAGGATTGACTTAATTCTGAACAAACCTTCATGCGATCAGCATAGTATTAATTTTAATCACTTCAAGGACTGCAGCTCCTCATCCTCTTGGCAGAAAGTGGAACTTTATTTTCATTTGAAAAATTATACTGATCCTTCGTTCTGTGGTAGATGCTGTTGTGGTTTAAAYTCTGTGTCATTTAATGGAAGTAATTGATTTTTAGTCTGTCTCTTTATAACTGTTACTGATTATCACATCTTTCTGTGATCATAACCCTAGACTTCTTTTTGCCTAGTTATTTCAGATATTTTTCAATCCATTTATTATTTTTTCTGCTCTCCTCTAAAATTTCTCTCCTATTTGTCCTCTTTGTGCCTTATTATGGTGCCCAAACTGAATGCAGCACTTCCAGTTGATGCCAAGCCAGTGCTGAGTAGAGTGGAATAAGCACCTTGCTCATGTGATACATGGTATTTCTGTTAAAACAGCCCAGCATGGCATTTTATCCCTTTTTTCTTTTTTCTTTTTTTTGCAAGAGCATTAAAATAACTTGTTCTGTTTATCATCTTTTATTGTCAAGATTTCCTGTCTGTGCTACTATCTAAATAGCTTTTTTTTTTATTTAAGCATTTAATTATTCCTGTCTCTATATTTCTCTTGATTTTAAATTAATTAGTTTTAGTGCATTATTCCATTTTTCAAACTGTCTTTATACTTTGCAATTTTAACACCTGGCCATTTCTGTGTATGGACAGGTTCAGCACTTTGGATCTGGGCCGCAGGAGTGGAACGGAAACTACGGTCATCGAAGACAGCAGGCTTACATCCCAGCGAGTGTTGCCAGTCATCCTTTCTCCCTGCCCCAAGGAAGTCCCAATCCCACCACCATGCACGCGCATCTGTCTGGAAGCACACACCTGGGAGGACAGCCTGCTGTTCTT
The DNA here is from genome assembly GCF_003343035.1 of Apteryx rowi. Lineage (NCBI taxonomy): Eukaryota > Metazoa > Chordata > Aves > Apterygiformes > Apterygidae > Apteryx > Apteryx rowi. The sequence continues at coordinate 1,304,425 of NW_020451016.1, forward strand.
CCATATCCATCATCCGCACCCCTTAGTACTGCTGCACCTGTTGCCCACCTCCTTGCCTCTCCATGTACCTCAAGACCCTTACTACAACATCCAACGTACAATATATCTCATCCCAGTGGTATAGTTCACCAAGTTCCAGTCGGCATAAATCCCCGTCTTTTACCTTCCCCAACCATTCATCAGACTCAGTACAAACCAGTTTTTCCACCGCATTCGTACATTGCAACATCACCTGCTTACACAGGATTTCCATTGAGTCCAACAAAACTCAGCCAGTATCCATTTATGTGAGAACTCAAGTACAGTATGTTGAGGAAGCTCAATGATACAGAAGTTTGATTTAAGAAGAAACATGGTATTTATTAAATATTAGCCATGGCACAACAGGAAAATTATTTTTTTGAATCATGTAGACTTGGGTGCAATTTAAACAACTCTGAGCTTTAAAGAAAAAAACAAACTCACTTTTAATGTGTTTTGCACATTTGGTATAACTTGTCTTTGGTCATGTTATCTTCTTATATAGTAACTTTAGACAGGTGACTTATGGGAGCAGAAATCTGATTTTGCTCCTGCTATTTTTTATAAAATTGCCTTCTAACTAGTGCAAGACACGTCTACATTTGGGAAGCCATTCAGTGTACAGAATTAGAGCAACAGATGCACATGCGTCAGCAGTACAGTGTAGAAGTGAATTGTTTGTATTACGTATCTTGGTGTTTAAATGTTGAGTCACTTATCTAAAAGTTGAGCTGTTGTTCTTCACATTGCATGTGTCTTTTGCATGGGCAAAAAAAAAAAAGCCTAAACATTGCTCTTAAATGTTGTTGTCCTAATAATCTCAGCTGCATTGTAAACTGTTCCCACACATAGTGCCTTAAATATTTGAGGTTGTTAATGTTATTACTTATATAAATGTTGAGGACTGCAGCACTTAAAAAATCAGATCTGCTTTTTTGTTTTTTTTTTTCTTTTGATAGAGTAATGCTCGTTTTGGGTTTTGTGTGGTAAGATTTTAGTATTGGGTGTTTTTTTCTTATCAGGAAGGCAGCATGTTTTGCTCTAGCTGAGTTTTGCTGTCTTTTTTTCCCCCCAGAATGATCTAGCTTCAAGAAAAGACTTCAGTAGTGCTTAAGAAAAGTTGATTCAGTAGCTATTGAGTAGTGAGACACAACACAGTATTTCATACTGTTAAATGGAACTGCAATACAATCTAAGTAGTTATTTTCAAAGTGTTTGTCTAATTGGATATAATAAAATGTTTAGAGGTGCAGTAGGCATGACTTTGACTAGATAATGAAAGAAAAAGCAAAGTGCTCATTGATTCATGATGTGGTTTCATCTTAGCTTGAGCAAACCATGCAGTATTTAATAAATAGTAGCAGAATATTTACTATTGAAGCTTGAAAAGATGAGTTCTTTTTGTGCAATCTTTCATTTATGCATGGGAGAGATTTTAGTCTTTTTACATTATAGTATTTGTTTTAGCCTGTTGCGGGTGTTTGCTTATTTAATACATTCCGTCAGGGACGTAAATTACATGCTTTTGCATTATTTTTTTTTTTCCTTAGGAAGTGTGTCTTTTTGTTTTGTTCAAACGAAGTTGCTTTTGCAGCACCAAAGACTTAATCATCCATTTCCTATAAAAGGTAGCTACTTTTTTCATAAACCTCAAGTATACTGTAGTGTAGAGATGGGATTTAAAGAAGGTATTAAACTGAGGCTGTGTTTTAGCTTATGGGCAAGTAATAAATTGTATCATTTATCTTGAATGTATCATAGATAAGCTGCTATATAATGATTGCCACTTCAGATAGCTGTGAAATTAGGTGATTAACTAGTTCTTTTTTAGCCTTCTAATTTCTGTACAAGTCTAATTACATGAAATAGAAACCGGGTTTTGATTTTTTTTTTTTTTAATTTTGTTTTCATGTTTGGAGTGTTGTAACTACTATATTGTAAATGATGGAAGATGATTGCATATGTTTTTTTCGGGTGTGTTATTTGCATCAGTATTTTATCTCCATTAACTTTGAGCTCATCACTGCATATAAGTGGATGTATCAATGTAACTTAATTTTTTTTATGTTTTCATATTGGCATTGTGTAGACACTTAAGCTGCATCTTGCAGGCTTGACTTAACTTTTTTTAAAACAAAAAATCTGGAATATAATCTTTGCAATGTTGACTGGAATAAGAGTGCAAAGCATTTGAGTTAACTCTGTCAATAAGCTAATAACTGGTAAACTTTTTCTTTACTCCACTAACACAAGCAGTGTTTTATTTAATGAATGTCTGAATGAAATAAATGTGCCTACATTTGATTTATTTTTTAAATAATAACGAAAATACAACAGTATTAGATCATAAAAAACAGTACCAGCAGTACATTTTTAATCACACTGAAAATTAAGAAATCTAACTTTTCCCAAAAGTTTCAGTGTTTTTAGTAATCAACTCTATGCATTTTGTACAAGTATAAATGTGTATATAAAATATACATTAGAAACTAGGTGTTTCCTGATTAATTTGAAATCTTATCAACAYATACATGAAGCCTAAATATATGGAGTCAAGAAAATGCTCAAATTGGATATCCACCTTATCACTTCAAACTTGTACTATATGGTCCAACAGACTGTTTTCTGTTAACTCCTTTGTGTTGGGAATTGATTGTTTTGGTACTTACTCCATTGCAGGCAATGGACACACCAAGAATCACCAATGCAAATGGAGTAAGTGAATTTTGTATTGTGATAACAAAAATTACTGCATTTTCTGCGGGGCCATGGGGATCTTCATTCGTCTAATGTATTTACTGTGCTTTCTTTTTACTGTGCTTAAGGTATTAAGCTAAATGTGCTTGTTAAATTGACACAACTATCTGTATATCACAAGAGTATCCTATCATATACAGGAAAAAGTTGCTGTAAATGGTGCCCCAAATTAGATCTGCTGCTCTTCCTATGTATTGTAATTTTAGAAATGTTTGCATTTCAATGAATGAAATATTTGGGATTCTGCCCCAGCTTAAATTTGGAATAATGGATGACTTTTCCCCAATCCTGCAATACATTCTGAGAGAATGGACTCTTGTAACAGCAAGTGTCCAAGGGCCACCTGCAGAAAAAAGCTTTCAGGGAGAGGGCCTTTTCTGTGTGTGGGGGGAAAAGTCATCCTCAGAGAAGCATTTATACATCTTATTGTTTTAATGCCTTTTTTAAATAAAACACTGCATGACTACAGAATTGCATATTTGCATATTACTTTAATTTGCAAGATTTTATATGAATTTCTTGTGTTCAATTTTTAACTTCAGGGTGTTTTATTGGTCAAATATGCTACTGTATTAACTTTTTTGTTTTAATTTTAAAATCTTCTGGTTTTACTGCTAATTAATTTGGTTTGTGTTAAGTAAAAGTTAAATCACACTGCAAGCTGTAGGAAGATTTGTTCTAGAAATACCCAGTGATATAGACTTGATTAATAAGTTTGAACTGTTACTGTTTAACAATTTGTAGACTTGTGGCTTTTTTTTTTTTTGCTTTGGATTTCTATGCTACACTAGTTTGCCATGTAGCAATTGCACTGTGCAATATTACAATATGAGGACTGGGAAAATTTTTTATGGATGTAATGTCTCTTACAGTTTGCGATAGTATTTCTTTCTAGTTCTCAGTGATTTAAATGTGACCAAGCCTTCTGTACTTTGTCACAAAAAGCGGGTTTTCCAGGTGACTATTTTGGTGAGTGTCAAAATAAGAATTTATGGTGTATTACTGTCGAGATTCACTTTGAATTAAAATATATATTGCAGCAGATGGTTTTTTGGTGACTTTTATTTTTGTTATGTCAAATCAAGGCTGGATCAAGTTCACGTGAGGGGTTCTGAGTCTCAAATTCCGATGTAATCATTTGACTAAGCTTCTCTTCATTTTGAAAATTTAAGTTTTAGTAACTTCCAAGGCTTGGTTAGGAGAATGTCGAAAATCTGCATTTAGTATAACCAGACCTGAAGGTTCTTTGTCCTGGATGTCCCACTTTTACAACCTTAGGAAAAGATTATCTGGCCCAGATACAAGCAGATACAAGCTTCAGCAGCAACAATGTACCAAGCCTATGGCAACTGCTGCCTGGACAGCAGGAAGGGACTCCTGTTGCTGCAGATGGCAGAGCCCTAAGTGGCCTCATGCTGTCAGTGCCTCCAGATGGCCTAAATGGGGTTGACTTGACTCCCATGGAAGATGCGTTTGCCTATGCTGTAGTCAGCCAAGTGTGCTAATTCTATCGTTGGGTTACAGTATTTACTGAAATCTACTGGTTTAAAACCTGTCAAAAAGCAGGGTATTGGGTCCACATATTTATGAAGCAGTATAGTTTCTGTGCTTAAAACGACATTTAAGATACTCTCATAAATGAAACGTAGAACATTAAACTGACAGCGTAATAGACTTTGATACCAAAAGCTTTCAGAAAGCTTTACTTTGCTAAATAGAAGGCATTACTGTTGCTTTTTCTTCTATGCAAGCAGGTCATACCATCTGACTAAACTCTTCCTGCAGCATTACCCCTTAGAATATATGAGAACAAATCTTTGTCTGAATTCTCCAGACACATCTATTACTTCTTTTTTTTTTTTTACACCTCTATTACTTTCATTCTTTACATTTAGATTTATGCATGCTGACTTTTAAATGCATGTTGATAGTAATATCTATATCTTACATTTCCCATAGAAAATAGTGCCAAAATCTTGATGTATCTTATAATCTTGATTTTTGGAAGCATCCGATAAACAAGGAGAGGCTGCCTGAGCCTTTTTTAGGGAGTATGGTGTCCATGAAATCCTTTCCAGTCTTGCTGTCCATTAGTAATAATGTCAGGTGTCCCCTATGCTCCTTCCCATCCTTTTTTGTACCAGGGTTTTATTCCTCATTTCAACCAAGGTCATACAGATGTCCTCAACCTGTTGCTCTGCGCAAGATGAAAGAGTCCATGCAAATGTGAGTTTCAGTCTCAGTGTGGATGATTTATTGTTACGTTGCATCGTATAATATTCTTCTTTCCCAGCTAGAGCCATACTGATTGCATAGGTGAAATAACAAAATAAAGCTCTTTAGCCAACGTGAGTAGATTTTTCACTGGCATGAAGCACCTTGACTCTTTTATCCATCATAAGAGATCCCTTCTACTATATAGGCGGCTACTTAGGATTAAGAATTCCACAGCCGAGGGGAACTGAGTTACAAATAGATATACTCCACCTCCCTATTCCATTTGTGAAATCCTATAAGGGAGTACATGGGCAACATGCATGTACTGCTTGCAAAGAAAGTCCCTGATATCAAGTATATGCAGCATGCGCACACCCTACTAGAATATGTGTATAGGAAAACCAATCTCAGTATCAAGTATAGATGCACAGATATCCTCCCAGGAGCTTGAAATTACTTTTCTGGACAATGAAGATAAATGGAATCTGGAAAGGCTGGTTTAGGAAGTAGTTAACTACAGATAGTTGGTAAAACTTAGTGATTTTCCCTAGTTGCAAGGGATCCTATCTGCTCATCATTCTGGAAAATGTGCATTTTTTTTGTCCTTTGAAATAACAAATCTGCTAGAGATTTATGATTTAAAGACTAATTTGTATTGTATAATAAAAAATTAAGATGACTATATATCTAGTGATTAAGAGCTAGATCAGGGGAAAAAATTGTAAAAATCAACTTGTTGCATCTATTATAAAGATCTAGTTATGACAAAAGCTAGAAAAAATGAAAATAATTAAATGTTACACAGATTATAAAAGGTACCACCAGAGGGCCCTGCACTAAATGTTAGCCCTAAAGAAACCAGAATGATGAGTAAGCTATCCATTTTACTATAATAATCATAAAGCTGCCATCTTTTCTTTGTAGATAATTGTTAGCAGTCATCATGTGGAAGCTAATTTTGCATAGAATGAATTAGTGATTTGAGGGAAAAAGTGAGGAAAACAGAACAAATGGTACATATTAATGGTTGAGTATTGATAACATTCCTAATGTGCTAAACTAGATAAATATGTAATTGCAGGTCACCATTGCAGTGGGGATGCTGTGAATAGCTGGGCAGCTGTATTTAAAGCTGTGGCTAGCCAATGCTGAGGCTTATTTTACCTCAGACTTGATCTGTAAGAATTTATCAAAAAGAATTCATCCTGCTTTCTGCTGAGTTGCTCTGATGTGATGACAGCTTTCTTGCACTTCAAGCAAGGCTTGTACTCTTCCAGAAACAACTTTCTGGAGCACACATTCTGCCCGGAGCCCACGTTCCCTTTGCTCCATCTCCTACCATCCCTGTCTGTTGACCGCACACATGGCCTGGGAACTCAAGGAACAACTGCTGGGGAAAAAAAAAATGTTACAGAGAATAAAGAATTTAAATGGTAATTATAGAAAACACTGCGTGAATTGCAGTGATGTTTGGTCTGACTGCAATCAAGGCAGCTTCTGCCCCTTGCTGCAGCTCACCATCTCTGACATTCTTAACAGTGTTGATAGCGCTRTTTAATCCATGCTATTAAGCCAGCTGGTTTCCAGATGCGCCCTTAAGCATCACAGAGGTGAACCTCTAATCCTTCAAAGTTCCCCTTTCATCCTGGAGGTCTAAGCGTGGTTGGCAGAGAGGGAGTTACCCAGTGACTGTAGGAGAGAGGGGTGAGAACACCACCTGCGTGTTTGTGCACTGGCTGCCTGAGGAAATGACCGCCCCGCTGCCCCTTCAGTCAACCTCAGCAGTATCTTCCAGCTCATTTGTTCTCAAAGCTGTTTCTGTACTTGCAGAAAGCTATCAGTGATGCTTTCTGTGATGGTCTTACCAAGAAGAGGCGCTTGCTGGTCCCCCAAACAGCGCGGCCCATCTTTACAGAGGTCCCAGCACTTCCTGGCCTGAGACTCGCAGATGTATCAGTCCGCAACAGAATGCCTCCAAGGTAAGCAGAAAGAACTTTTAGTGGGATATATTTTGTATTACATGTAAATAACTCCACAGAACTACTGCTGTAACTGTACTGTTCAAATAACATGTATTCCGGGCCACACGTGAGCACGCACAGCTTCATTTACACCTCAACTGTGGCGCCAGACACAACCGCCTTTAAACATTGCCGGAGGGAACCCTCCCGGAACGAGCCGGCTACGGCTTTTCCCCACGCGTCCCTGCAAGGCCGGGCTGTGCCGGCGCACGATGGCAGCCCCCGGCTCCAGCAGTGTGCTTTGTCTGCCTTTAATCAGCAGCGGCGCTCGCT
>NW_020451016.1:1312449-1464925 GCF_003343035.1 Apteryx rowi
CTGCGGGCCGCGGGCCGGCGGAGCGGCCGTGGCCGAGGCCGTGGTGCTGATGGGGGTGATCGCAGCGCTGCTCCAGAGCGCCCGGGCGGAGCAGGGTAAGAGGCGCGTCCGCGCGGGGGCCGGGCGCTGCTGTGGGCACGGGTTTGGCTGCCCGCCGCTGTCGTGAGCGTGGTGTGGCCGCTCTGCCTCGGGGAGAAGAAGCCTCTCGGGAGGGAGGGGGGGATGGCGGCGGAGGGAGGCTCGCGCTTTTCTCAGTGAAAGTTGCAGCCGCCTGCATAATAGCCTCACCTCGCTGCAGTGGCAGAGGGTCTCCTGTGTGTCAAACGCTTTGTTTTCGAAGGCTGAGAGATTCAAAACAGTGGAATCTCTCTTATGCCTTGTAATATTGTATTTGTGGAAAGATCCAGACCCTTCTTCATTGCCGTTGGCATCTTTTTTTTACCCACTCTTTGAGCTGAGGCTCATTTAAGAAAAGGGAACGCCAGGGTTTTTTGCCTTTTTCTGTAGATACCTGGTACGGCAATGATCTCGGTGGTCTTTCTGGCTGACAGACAGATAGCATCTTTTCCTCTGGGACAGCCCAGCTGGATTAGCTCGTGTTCCTYGCAGGGAAAGAGGGACGGCGGGAGGCTTTTGCTACCCCCCAGTGCTCTGTAGGTGTGTGCCCGGGGAGGGGGTGGCGAGGAGGGGCAAGCGCCTCTGACACCCCAGTGCCGAGGCTTAAATGCGGCTCAGGTCTCCCAGGAATTTCTGGGTTATATTTTTCCCTTTTCCCTTTACTCTTTTGAGTCAGGTTTCGGTACTCTCTCTTGACTTCTTACAGTAGTAGAAATACTTGTTGGCCTCAACACAGAAATGATTACTGTTGATAGTGGTTATTTTATGTGCCAGATATAGATGCCAGATATAATTCTAAAGCTACACTAGCATAACAAAAAAAGAAAAAAAGACTGAGATTGATATATGGCTAGATTAATCCCCTGGATTTAAGAAAAGAGTAGGAGTGTGGATCCATGTTTTGAAGCTGTTAAAATGAATGTACAGTCATCATGTACCATTGATGTCAGTTTTATAGCCATAATATAATAAGGTTTCTCATTTACAGGTTGTAAGTTGGTGAAACAGTGCTTCATACTTCATTACTTGTTCTGAATGTGTAAATACTGTGGTTAGATTTATCTCTAAGTGATAAATTGACTTATGATCAGAGGAATGGGTAATTTTTTTACCTGTGCTTGGCAACAGTCTGGATTTCATATGAACTCTTCCTCCACATCTAAGTTACGAAGTGAAATTTATCTTCGCTTTAAGGTAGCCAGTCTCTCATACCTGAATTTTAAAAGCTGAGATATTCCTGATAATGGAATATGACATTCTTGACGCTGGGTCACTAGAGCCAGTAGTAGAATGAAAGTATTTATAGCTTGTTTGTTCCTTTGTGGTTGCTATGTCCTTATGACATATTCATTATTTTGCTTTTACGTATCAACATCAGTTTATAGGAAATCCCATAGATTTTTAAAATATCTATGTGGGTATCATGTAGCCGACAGCTTGAAACAGAGAGGTGAGAATCTACAATAATGCTAAGCCAGAATACGTGACTGTAGTACACAAAGCACACAAAGCGAAAAATATGTCCACCAATAGACATTACATGGGAATTTCAGGCAATCAGAATGTAATAAGGTATTTTACAATATGTTGCAGTCAATACTTTTCAGAGTTCAGCTGAAATTGCAAGCAAAACTTTATTATTCATAGGCAGTGTTTATAATTAACTATAATTGTTAAGGTGCATAAGTTTAATGCTCTTCAACATAAAAAGCTCTGTCTTCCAGTGAGATATAGCACATGAAATATTGTCCCGCATTGAATTCAGTGGCAAAACACACCAGTAGAGCAAGAGTTAACTTCAAAACATTAATTTTGTCCAAGAAGGTTAACTTCTGTATATTGACATAGTCTGGTCTGTTTGTAATTCTGACTTTCTGTTAAGCAAACTTGCTTTTACTGATTTCTGTGATTATTATTCTAATATTCTGGTACAATGGCAGGTCTACAACCATGAAATCCATGTAGCATTACATGATGCATTAAACAATGGGAAGAGCATTTGTCAGGTACAGTTATTACTACAGCTTTCTTCACAGGGGAATATTTATATATATGGGAAAATTGTATGAACACACATGCTCATGTACAGATACATGCTATGTTCTTTTGTTGTGTTTATGTGCAATATGCTGTACCACTGTGTGTGAAGAAAAAGCAGGGAACTTTGGGCCTGGAGGGTAAAGAGAGAAATTTTACTCTAGTGCTAGTTCCTCAGAGGACAATTCATAAGTTTCCTGATACTTGAGTTGGTTTCAAATAGCTGTGATAACAATATTATCTAACAAAAATTTTATTTTCATTGACCTTGATAAAAATTCAACACAAAGTGAAGCCTGAAAAGGGATCATAACAGGACAAGGCGTTCAAGGTGTTGGGCGACCAGCTGTTAGGAGCAGCGAGAGTGGTTATCAGTATTTGGGACTCAGAACCAGGCCTCAGTGCTGGTCTGCGCTTCTGTACTCTTTCACCATTGAAATGTAAGTGCTTAGCTTTGAGACAGTAGATGGGATGGAAAATACCTAATTTTAGAAGTACCAAAAGTATTTTTGTTTCTGTATAGAAATATGTGCAGAATATGTACAAAACTGCTCAGTGAGATGCAAAATTAATCATTAACTTCTGTAATATGTCTTCCCCATGACCATGTGTGAATTCAGATTGTTGTATGTGAGCACTAAAAATAAAATTACGTTGCCCACCATAATAAGAAATACATAACTGTGATTTCTGATGTATTATAGAATAACAACTGCAAAAATTTTACTAGTATTGCTTTGACAAACTGAATATATCTGTCAAGAAAGGGAAAAGTAATGATCCAGAGAAATGAAAGAGTGAGAGGACAGTTTGGGACTGAATCCTGCTGTCATCCAACCGGGTAAAACTCCTTAGTGAACGATAAGTATGAACCATGGGCAACCATTTTTCTTGGGGGAGCAGAAATGCAGTTTCTGTAATGGATGGAACTTTAAAAGGCTGCTATTGAAAGTTGATCTGTTCTCAGTGGACCATTTCTCAACCATTAAATACACATCATACTACCTGTTGTTTGAGTAAAGCAGAAAAAAGGATAATTGGCTTACATCTGTATTGCCCATTAGCTTAGGCAACTGATCAGAAGGGCTGGCATGAGGTGCTTGGAGATAAAAAGTTTTAAGAAATGTTAAAATCTAGCTTTTATGTATTTTATCCTCCTCCTTTATACTTGTTTGTTAAACCTTTTTGAATGATAAGCCTGTCAGGGAAAGGTCCGTGTCTTCCTATGTGTTTGCTGAACACTAGCACAGTGAGATCTCGCCTTCAGTGATAATAATTTCAAAAACAATAATATCACCTCCAGCACAGTGGCTGCTTCTCCCAGCTGGAGCTTTGGTTGAAGAATTCAGAGAGCACTCTGTGCCAAGAGCTAAATTGCCAGTTCCACCTCCTACAGACTTGTGKTTTTTGATGGATGGCAGCTGAGTACTGACTCAACTTCTTGCAGTTCGTGAAACCCCACAAAAATACAGTCAGGATTGGCACATCAGAATTTGTATGCTTTGGGCCGGAGTTCTGAGGTGCAATGTTCGTGTTGCCACAAGAGTTGCTGCAAAGGCTAGGGCCGTGAGCAGGATGGGTGTAAGTCATTCCCTAGATCCAATACCTCATTGAGGCAAAATGGTGAGGATTTGTAGAAGGCTACTCTACATCTTTTATGTCGGTTCTCTAGAACAATGAATCCGGCATTTCATGAAATCAATAATTTCAAATTGATCACGTTGCTATTTTAATATTCTGTCTGATTGTCTCAACAGAATAAAACATACACAGATATCTACCCTATGAAAAAAATAGGCAAATGGACAGTGAAAAGTTATTCTAGCTCATTTTATTCAAGGCAAAACCACTGGAATCTACAAAATGGACTGAAAGAATTTGACTGCAAGGAACATGAGAAAAGATGCTTCTTTGGGTGGATTTGAAGATTTGATGGATGGGTACATTTGATACAGATCCACCAGCCTTAGCAAAGCCTTGCTTTGACTACTGCATTCCTGAGCTTGAGTTACTCCTGACATTAGTTGATAAAAAAAAATTCCGGTTTTAGTATTCATGTAGATACAAGATAATTTAAGTTCGTACATACTGAAACAGCTTTAATGAAACTATTCTCTGTAGATTAAGGTAAACCAGTTATATCTTAGACTAGGTTGAAGCATGGCCATGTTTTGCTCATGAGGAATGCTTACTGATTATTTTAGATCCGTGGTTAGAGAAGAACTTTTCAATCTTATTTTCAGTCATGTTCAGTCATCCAGTAATATACTGGATGTCATTCATCCTCTAAGTCTCCACAGCACTTATTTCTGAAATCTTTTAGACTTTCTTGAGGTCGGGTTGATGAACAAGGGGGGGGGGATGTATGAGTAATTTTCTGTTTATGGTATTTTCTTAGTCGTGTGGTAATGGTTGCTTCTGCTGAAATAATAAATACTGATGATATTTGCATTTGAATTTAGGCTTCAAGGTCTAAACATGTCGCAATTAAAACAATGAGCATTTCAGTGTTTAGTTTCTGTTTTAACTCCATTCTGTTGAGTCCAGGGAAGGAACTACTGCACTGATTGAACTAATCTGCAATTTACTTGTAATCCTATGGGCCACTGATAGCAGGCTACCTTCCTTCAAGCAAGGTGGGATAGAATTGCTAGGCTCTGGACATCTGACATTTCTCATTTAAACACCCCACAGCAAAACATTCCCAATAGCATTATTTAATTAGCGGAAGTACAGGATATAGGAAAACCAGTTTTTATACATCTCACACAAGAGTTGTTTGATGCTGAAGTAGTTGTAGTATTTGTAGCAGGTTTTAAAAATAGCTTTTTAAAATTCAAGGAAAAAATACTTGTATACTTGAGCTGAAGGAGTGCAGGAGTTTTCCTACCAAAAAAAGAAGTACTGGAAGAAAGTCCATGTTAAATGGATAGGGGCAGAACATGGCTGATACCACCATACCTCACTGAGTAAGAGAGCTGCTTGTTGAGAGAGACCTTCTTCTGGAAGGTCAGAGCACAGCTGCATGGCAGACCTGAGATGAGAGACTTCCACTACTAGACTTTGGGTGATAAATCTCCTTTCTCTGCAGCTTCCTCTAGGAATATGGGGTTCTGCTGTTTCTAGGCTCATGCTAGGCTAAATTATCCTTTATCCAGAAGTCAAACAACCAGTTCCATCCCACTAAATTATGCGGTCCTTGTCACCAGACGGTTTGAGGATTCTGTAGTTATTGCTGGATCACATATATATAAGACAGGATAGTATTGTCCTTATTTTTACAGTTAGTTAGCAGGTGCCCAAAGTCCATTGCCCATGATCACTTTTGAACTGTCTTCTTCATTCTTGGTTTGAAGCTAGGTTGGCAGCTCAGAGGAGTTTAGCAGATGGGCAACTGCTGTGAACTTTCTCTCTTTTACTGTTAGTTAAGCCTAACCCCTCACATCCATAAATTGTTTAGTAATAACCTCTCTTACTCTCTTGCTACTCCTCTCTCAAACCCAAATACACATTAAACAGGGATACACAACAAAGTTTTTTTTAGATTCCATAAATTAATCCTCAGAATTTATCMAGAGAGTAACCAAATAAGGTTTTAAAAAAAATGCCAAGATCTTCCCTTTTTCCTCTTTAAACATAACTTTCAATAGTTTTGGATTTGAAAGGGCATATGACAAAAGTAAAATGGGTTGGAAATGAAAAAGAAGCAAATAAGGGAGAAGTCCAGGCTTTGAACTGACATTTTAGCAGTGCTTCTAAATACATGCAGAAGGATATAAAGGGAACATCTGCATCTCATAATTGTTGTCATAAGAAGAAAGGCTGGTAATGTTCTTAAAATCTGAAATGGAGATATTATGCTGATAGGTGTCTGAAGTGCATCTTTGAACATAGATGATGCTTTTAAAGGGCCTGTTAACAGCAGCCACAAGTGACTCAGTTTGACTACTTCCTTTTAAATAGAGGAGATATTGCAGAAGATAGAATGTCTGAAAATCTACTTACTATGGGCTCCTTTTTGGTAAAAAGAGATGATGTAACACAGATATTGTTTTCATTTGATCTTGAGGTTAAATCAGTGAAGATTCCTTCCTGGACTCTGGGAGCAGAAGGGAGAAAAGAATAATAAAAGAACATTTGGAGATGGTAAAAATATTCAGTCTTAGAAGCAGAAAATAGTGACTATTTCCACATTTGCTCCTATACACATTACTGTAGATATGAAATTATCTACAATGTCCTGTCAAACATTTTATCACTTGTTAGCAATATACCAGTATTGCTCCTGTAAGGGAAATACCCCAGGTGATTCCTACTGACTTTCAGTTAGACTCTGGATGAAGGATATATGAGAGGAAGTAGAGGAAAAACTATCCAAGGTTGTAAATACAGAATGTAAATCAACAGTGCGTAAGCATGCCCTATGGAAGTGGAAAGGAAGAAGGGGATTTCAGTTGCTTACTTTTGGAGTATGTTTAATTGTTCCATTTGGCGTAACTGTGGGCCTGTCTTACTACATTTGAACTGTAGTGCGGATAGGGTTTAAGGCTCTGACCTATGCATGCCATACAGGTTGACTCAGTTAACATGTATCGAAATCAGTAACTTGTGCTTGGCTTTGTTCTGTCTGCTGGCTCCATCAGGAGACTGAGAAGCCACCATTTCTGCTGGTAGTCGTGCCAGTGATCACCATCCCGTTGTTAAAAATGTGTGCCTATTTTTAATTTATCTTGCTTCAGCCTCTAGTCATCAGTTCTTGTTACGCCTTTTGCATTTAGATCTAAGAGCCTTTTAGTCAGTAATTGTTTTAGTGACAATTAGAGAAGATTTCATTCTAATGTTTTCTGTAAATGAAGTAGATTGAATGCTTGAAGCGTGTTGTTGCAAGGCATATTCTCCAATTTTCAGATGCTGTGATCTGTTTTGATGCACTGGTTGCAGAAGTAGCAATAGGCCTGCTGTTAAAATTTCTCCTGTGTTCTCTTCACATGTGTGTTGTCTTTATTATGATTAAAAATCGTGTATGTTGTATGTAGTGATTTTGGTTGCTCTCTAGGAATGTCTTTCTAGATGACATACCTACAGATCCCGTGCAGTATTTTTCTAAGCACTCATGCAATGGGGTGGTGATAAAAAATTCCTGAAGCAAGCCAATATAAATTAAAATCCATCTGTGTATCGGTTAATAAAAGAAACAGCAGAAGTATCCTGCATCACTCTACCACAGAGAGAGCTGATGAACTCACTATAGTGTCTTTAGCTGAAAATAAGTAAAAAGTCTTTAGCTAAATAGTTGATGTGTATTTGAGAGGTATGGATTTTGTAAATGAAACCTTGTATAGTCTCTAGCTAAGATAATACAGTAAGATTGTTTTATGATCACATGTAACTTACAAATGCTAAGAAACAGTTTTTTTAAGGAGTTAGTAAGTCGAAAGAAGGGTTAAACATTTTAATGCATGGAAATGAAAATATGAAAAACGCATTTCAAAGAAATGGAAAACAAAGATGTTGTATTAGTTTTCCGTGGTATCTATAAAACAATGAAATAACAGAGGCTGTTAAAGTATGTTGGCAACCAATGTAAAAATGGTAAGAAAAGAGATGAAAACCTGAAGTTCATCCTTGGGAACAATTCGTTGCCAAATAGTCATTCTTTGTTTTGAAAAGAATAAAAATGACTTAGATTATGTTATTTTGTATGCCACTGAAGTTCTGAGAAGCTGATTTGAAAGAAACCATTATAAACCTCGCCGGTTCTTTCTTTGTGTAGTTTCCTTTTAATCTGATGAGTAGCTTTGACAGATAAATGTACTGGTGGTGAAAGACTGGATTTTTATAAGGGTCATGGCTGTTTAGGAAGGGGAATTCATTTTTACTGTTTTCTGTCATTGTATGTCTTCAGTGTGTGGTCTTGAAGCTCAAATTTTTAGGGGTAGTTTTAAGAAAGCCTTAAAACTGTTGTTTTTGTTTGTGTTTAGCATATTTTGGTCTGGCCTTCCATGATACTGTAATTTTAAATATGCTTCTCTGATCTTGTAGTAAAATATTTTGGCTGAATGATTTTAAAACTAATACAGGCTTGATTTTGTAGCAGTTTGATATTCTCAGCTAGATGCTCGCTATTTCTAAAAGTCTCAAGTCCTATTTTTTTTAATGGCAGTAGCTGTCCATTCCTGTGCATCGCAGGGAGTGAGAACTCCACATGCTTGGGCTCTGAATTGGCTACAGACAGTGATCTTTTACTAGGCAAACCAATAGAGGAGCGTTGATAAGACTTTTTGTGGGGTGCCGTTTGTGGATCTACTGCTATACAAAACCATTATGTTCCTTACCTACCTATTTATTTTCTTTGGTTAGTAAGATACTCGTAAAAAGCTTAAGGAGTCCTGTCACATAATTACAATATTGAGTTCTTTTTTGAAAGATTTTACCAGATTGTCACCTACATAAAGCTCTGGGCCACCTTCATGTATTACTGAGAAGCCATATACAAAAACCCTGTTGAACAGTTACAGTTTGGGTTGTACCTGAATATTAAGATAGCATTTCTTCTGGTCATCTCACATCCAAAAGCGTATTGAAAATTTGGGCTGGGTAATGATAGGCTGTAAGAATGTGTACAGAACATGAAGAAGAGTGTAACGGTAACAAATTTCTAGGTATTTAGGTTAGAAAGGAGTCACTGATGTTGTTTAATTTGTCTCCTGCATAAGGTGGCCACAAGATTTCCCTTTTTTAAGTGACTGGTATAGGTGTGGCAGCTTTGGGTGGAAAATATTTTGAAAAGAATTAACCACAATTATTGGTGAAGGATGTTACTATTGTGGTTGGAAATGTATACCTTATTTCTAAACTGAATTTGTCCTACTTCATTTTCCAGACATCTTAACTTTTAGACTGAAGAGCTTTCAAATCTCACTTCCATGCATAGCTACTCAAGTATTGGGATCAAGTCATGCCTTTCACTCTGATTTCTCCAATGGTTCAACCAAAGGCATATTTTCCAGTTCTTCCATCATTCTTGTGAGTCCTCTTTGAAGTCTTTCCAGTTTATTTGACATCCTTCTGGAATTGCAGACTCCAGAGCTGGTCTGGTATTCCTCATTCATCAAGAACTGGCATCAGCGTCAGTGTCAGATATGATATAGTCATTACTTGTAGTGCTAGTTTTCCGACACTTCAGACTGTGGTATAATCTAGAGAAGCAAGATTAACTGCCTGAAGTTTTATGCCTCTGCAGCTACACTGCTTCTCCTCCCCGTGGAAGCTGCAGCCTGCTCTGTAACGTAACCCTTCATCATTGCTCCCCTTGGTAGACTCTCTTATCCAGTGACAGTGGTCTTTATATCCAGATGTGTGATCTGATACTTGACTGCATCTGCCTGGCTGCTTCATTATTCATTACTTTCCCAGACTTTGTGTCATCTGTAAACTTTTATCAGAGATAATTTTGATTTCTTCCAGGTTGCTGGTAAAAATGTTAAATAGTGGAAGGCTGAGAATCAGTCTCCATGGGAGTCCATTATCTACTCAATTCAATCATTTTAAATCTATTGCATATGCACCATATTCATTTTTATTTTATTAATCAAAATGTGAAGTATAAAGTCAAATGCCTCATTGAAATCTAAGACTATTAGATCAAACTTGTAGTCAGATCGAAATATAAAATTAATTTGAAGTGATTCATTGTCCATAAAAATATGTTGCTATGCATTAATTATTTTATCCTCTTTTTGTTCTTCATTAATCAAATCCTGTTTTGGCTAATCCAGTCCATCGTCTAGTAGCAATATCAAATTGTCTGTTTGACAGTTCCCATTTACCCCATTTAAATGTCACAGTGTTACAGAACAAAGATAAATACTGTTCTTTGTTTGCTTTGTCTTGTAACACAAGAATAAGGGGACAGTCAGCAACTGAAAAAATGGCTAATTCAAAACCATTTCGGTGCTTCTTCACACTACACATAATTAAGGTGTAGAACTGACTGCCACAAAAATAGGGGTATTTTAGGAACCCCCAAAATGTAGGTTCTTATGCATTCTTCAGTAGCATCTGGTTCTGCTGCCTGAGACTGAATTGATCTGTGTGATTCAGTAGGGCATTTCCTATGTTCCTGTATGGATAAACAGAATATCCCAAATTGGAGTAGTACTAAAAGAATATAAACTATAAAAAAAGTATGGAAAATACACTCTTGAAAGTCAAACATTACTTGAGTTTAGGGAAGTCATTTCCTGAGGGGACTGCTTGAGCAACCATGAAAACACGTGGAAGGGTCTTGCTTCCCGCGAAGGGCCTAGTCCAAACAAGTACCTGTGGTTCTTCCTGCAGACCTGCATACAGAAACTTCAGGCTGGAGTCTGCAGATGCCCTTCTGTTTCTCATGCCTCCCTTTCTGCCTTTACTCCACCTTTTTTAAAAATATGTCCCCCGTGTCTCTGTACTAACAGTGAGGTTTGTGTTCCCTTCCCTGCAGTGCTGTTACCAGCAAGAATGTTGTACTGGAGGGAGAGCAGTGCCGTAGTTTCCCGAATGGCGCAGACTTGCTCTTTTCTCGAGGAGGGTGGCAGGTGAGAACAGGGAGCTCAGGAGGGGAGGCTCTGCCCAGAGMACAAGTTGAAGATTGTGCCTCTGCCATTCTTGCGAAAAGTACTTTACATTTCCTCATGGCCTGTTGTGAAAAAGCTGGGAGTCTGGTGGGGTAGCTGCCTCCTGTGAAAGTGCTGCGTCTGCAGAGCAGCAGCAGCAGACAAGCATCCACTTATGATGGGGTGCCAGGATCTTTTGTACCTTTGTGAAAATCCCATCTGAAAGGTATAGAAAGAACAACCTTCACGCTGCTTAAGGGAAGGAGAACACAACATGAAACAAAAGAAGATAGGAGGAAATTATGAACTGAAATGGAACTATTTTACATGGAGTGTGGTTAAAACTTTAGACCAACTTATCAAGCAACGTGCTGAAAGCTGGGCATGTAAATACGTTTAAGAGATTTCTTTCTAGAAAGGACAGGATTAGGGATTAGGTAAACAGAAGAGGGCAGGCATATTGACTCGAATAGTCTTTGCAGGTGCAAAACTGTCTAATATTCTCTGCTTTGTAGATAGATTAGACAGAGGTAATGGGATTCCAGGTGAATATTGTTTAAGACTTTATTTCTTGAATGCACCTAAACAGTTAGGGTATTTGGGTGGTGTTAGAGCTGGACCTCAGAGAAATATCTCAAAGGTACAGCATTGTCAATGTGCTCAGTGAAACTGCATGATGATGATTTTCTGCTTAGGGAACTAGGAGTATGTACTGAAATTTCGAGTCAGGACCCTTATGTTCAGTTCTCAGTTGTTACCAGATCGATTATTATTATTTTATTTAAAATAAATTATGTATGTATTATTTAGACTTATGCAAAACATTTCAAATACACAGCTAGACATATTTCATTCCTGAAGAGCTTGCAGTATATTTACGACTGTGAATGAGTGATGTCACATCATTTCTCAGTTCATCAGCTTTTCCAGATGCAAATGGAGGATAACGCTGGTAAAGCACCGTGGAATTCAGGTAATTCTAAAGCACTCCAAATTCTGATTGTCAGGTGCTCTAAGGGTACAGATCACCCTGAGCCATGGGCCAACACAGCCCAATGCGAGGTCTACATGCCGCATCATTTCTCAACATAACATTCATATATGGCAAAAAGGCTTTTGATGACTCTGCTGAGTGATAACTTTGCTGTAAATGTTAACTGTTCTGTGATTTTTGAAAACCTTTTGAATGCTTCTTGCAAGAATTTTTTGGGGGGTTGAAAATACACTGGTGAAAATTCTGACCCTGTTGGAATCAGTGGAAATGCTAACACTTATTTTAAAGTGGACAAAATTTCAGTGAGTTTATTTTCCTTTCATGATAACTTGGTTTCTTCCTTTTTGCAGTGTAGGTCTCAGTGTCCTGTGTAGGAGACTGAACAGGGAATGACATTTTAATATTAATCTCCTTTCTGTCCTCTAAAAGGCCCCAAGCCAGCCACTGCAATTAATGAAACACTTCAGTGCTCAAAGGGAAGCACATAAAATGCTTATCTGAAATTAGACTAGAGTACTCCAATATACTGCGTAATTCTGATCCCTGTGTTAGATGAACTGGCTATACAGTGTATATTTTGTTAAAAAGCTAATAGCTCATTTTAAAAATCAGTGAAGAATTAAAAGTAACAGATAATGGTAACAGAACTGAAATAATAAAATATAGAATATTCAAAATTTATCATATATTTTAATATATCCAGTATTTTCAATATAATGCAGATAATTAAAGTAATCACAATGTGATAATCTTACATGAACATATTCTGGGAATGCAATTTGTTTTCAACAATATTAACTGTAGGCTACTATAATGTAGCATATTATGTAGAGTATATATAGAGTAAAATTCTGTGGCTATTATTATAACTATCCATTCAGAGAAATCTCCCTCTATAATTTCCATAGTGCTAATTTGGTTCTAAAATTGTCTTTCTAGTCAATTTTTGCTGAAATTGTTATCTACATGTGCACACAGAAAATTTCTTAACATCTGTGTAAGCCAGCCTATATTCACTGTTTAGAATTTGAATTATTTAAACTAGTTAAGTATTTCCATATTAATTAGGCCTAGCCATGGTATTTAGTTATTTTACCTTTCAGATCTCACCTGATCCCATTGAGATAGAAAGCATTAGAAGAAATCACGCTGACCTCAGTAGGTATGGATTGAACCTCCAGTGTGTAAAGTCTGGTCTGCAAGTTGTATGTGAAGTATGGGCTAGTTCTCTTGTGAAATTCCCATTAGGTTTATAAAGATACACCTGGGAGATGCATTTTCATAAGGGGAAAATTTTGCCTATTTGGCCTACAGTAATGACCCAATTGTTATGGAGGATATTAAACAAATATATAGGAAGACACTGACGCTCTCCTGAAGCGTATGCTTGCACAAGTTAAAGTTGCCATTTTAAGGTACCTAACAAGTTGTAGTGTTAAAGTAGTCTGTTGAGACCTTCAGTAACTAAGATAATGTAAATGAAATACAGTACGGAATAATCTTGAAGCTAAATAACTGTCGTGCATTATTTGAGTTACCTGTACTTTCTTAAAATCAGGTTTTCCCCTTAAATGGTGGGTTGTTTCGGTAGATATGATTGTTAGCCAGAGAACAGATTTAAAAGATTATATGTRTTAGTTAAACTGCTGAAATACTGAGATATCTGTGCCTCTGCTCTATCTGGATATGTCATTTTGAAGAATACTTTGAACTTTATTTCAGTTCAGAGTGGCACATAATTATGATTTTGATGTTGTGGACTTCTCTTTCTAGAAAGGAGATATCTATATTTGACATGTCTTACTTTCCCTCATATATATGTGTGTGTGTGTGTGTATTTTAATGCAGATATGCTTTGGTTTAGAATGAAGAGAATCAAGTGTATTGATTCATGCTTTTCTTGTTATAAAAAGTTTGGTCTCTTTCTGATGGTTCCTTTGCTGTTAATAGGAAAATAGTTTGGGGGCAAATAACTTTGAAAATACATATTTCTTACTTTACATCATCTGTTAATAAACTACTGGGTTTTGCTGGTAGTTCTTTACATATTAAGTCACTTTAAGGTTATCTGCACTTTATTTACAGATTGTTTAGGGTGACTTGACTGGCTCACGGTACTGCTTCAATTTTAGTGCTGTATGTCTGAAAGCTTGCTTTGAGCAACAAATTTCACCTGCTGAACAAGTTCTTTTCAACATCTATATGTATATCTGAGCATTCCAGTGTATCTTTGTAGAAATAACATTTTTTTTAAGCACAGAATGTGTACTTCTTCAAATAAAGATGTATTAATTACAGAACATCTTCCTCATTTAAAGATTTTCTAATACTAGAAGAATTTCATTCCTTCTCTTCAGTACTATTATATATTTAAAAATACAAGAAGTAAAAAAAAAAAAGATTGCAATTATATATGAAAAAGAATGTGCTTTTATTTGTCTGTTTCTGTATTAAGTAAGACTTATTCCCATCATAGTATGACTTCTAATACTTTTGTTATATCAGCACTCTTCTCAATGATAATACTGGCATTTATTCTTGTAACCAATTGAAGGATTGCCATTTGAGCTGATGCCATAGACTCCTTAGTGAAGCTGATTTTTTTAGGAATATTATTATTGAACCTTTGATAATTTCTGTGTCTGAAAGGAGAATATAATCTCACTTAGGACTTAAGGTTGTATTTTATTTGCTTCCCATTTAAATAGAAGTGGATTCTTATAATTGAGGTGATAATATAATTTGGAAAACTTAGATTAAATGGAGTTTCATGCAAGAATTTGTTTTTTGTTCTTAAAGTATATACTTATAATGTTGGCAGACTGGCATTTAAATAAGGTTTCTAGTACACATTTTTGTCAATGGGATATGATAGGGAATATTTTTAAATGTGTGCCAACTACTTATATGTTCCATTCTGTGGTAAAAATTGTTCTTAGGTGTATTTTTAGCCCCACTGGTTAAGCTATCTTTCCTAAAGAAAACATTCAAGAAAAGAGATAGGGAAGTCGCTTAAACATCATGAKGTGGTTTTACAAGTGCCTCCTGTGGATTACCTCCAGCACTTATAGAAGATTTTGTATTCTCTCAGCCATGAAACCAGGGGGTTTCTTTAGCTTCTCTGAGGAATAGTAAGTATTGTATTAATATTTTACAGTAAATGAAGTTAACATATACAAAATTTCCAGGCTAACATCTCTTCTTGATATTGGGATACATCTTTAAACCTGCAGTTAACACTTCAATTCTCTGATTTTCTTTTTGTGTGGTACTAACGTGGTATAATCAAGTAAACTTTCTTGCTGCTAGAGCAAACCAGAATTCACATCGTTGTGTCTTTATCGAGTGCATTTCCTGCAAACTGTGTTCAGCAGTGATCTGTCAGAGGCCAGACAGACAGTGGCAGAAACAGGTCTAGAACTCAGAAATAGCGAGTGTATGTTGTACAGCAATTTGTTGATTCATTTAGAGTTTTTCAACTTCTCTGCAATGTTTCTTCATTGGAAATTGTGCCACATATGCTATGCATTTAGATTTGTGGAGGTTCTGTGTAATAAATGCTTTCTGTATTGATTTTCTACTTGCTGTTCCTCAAATCCTTATTAGCATGTATCAAATACTTTATTGTCTTTACTGGGGTGTGCAAGTATCTGAAAGGTATTATGTATGCTGTTTCTGTGGTCTGATTGTGCTTTGATGCATGACTCCGGATTACAGAGAATCTAATAGATAGAATTAGGTACACCTACCCATATCATTATCTGTAAAGAATTAATTTGTTTTAACTAGCACTTAAACTCACTGCATTGAAAATGATATTTATATGTGATGAACTAGAACTTTTAAAACCCATGTTATTGCACACTTCGCTTCCAAAATTTAATGAAGTATAAGAACGCCACCAATGCTGAGTTAGTAATATACTTTTAGATCTTGCTGTATAAAGACCCACACCTTTTTTTTCTTTGTGTTTGCACTGTGAAATAGTTATCACGTGATAGTTGTCTCATTATAAATTCACAGTAGAAAGAAGGCACCTGTCCATTTTACTGTGATTTATTCCTTTACCCATGGTTGTTTTTTTAAATTAATCTCTGTGTAAAATGTCCATGTTTTATCTCCACTTTATGTTAACTTTGGTCAACTCGGTTTAGACAATCTATGCAGTCCCAGTGCTGTATGCCCACTGCAAGTTTATATTCAGTTAACTATCTCAGTGTAATCACATTTTTTTTGGTTTTGCAATAGAGAAGAAATAGTATAGATTTGAAATCTATTTATCATCAGTGCCAACTGAAAGCAGTCATGTTCTGTGAAGACTGCTTCCATTGAGAAGTTTCCATAAGAAAGTTAATGTGAAACACCATTTTAAGACCTAAAGAAGCAGCTCCTTTCTTTGGCATCAGGAATCTCCATTTGGACTTTCTGTTTATACATTTACTCAACTGGAGCACATTACACATTTCAAAAACTTCCTAAATTGATGTATTTACCTAATTGTTTTTAATACTTGTTTTCAGGCCAGCTGATTTGTACAGTTTCCTGAGCATTTAATTTGATTTCTACATTGATTTCATGTCAAGGAGTAATTAGAATAGACAAAGAAGGAATAAGTAGGACTTAAGTTACAAAACAAAATTGCCCTGTGAATTTACTGCCCGTGGTTCTTCAGGATCTAGTCATCTGCTACAACTTCTTTTAATAGCTCATTCTGACTTTACTGTGATAAAAACAAATGCAGCATTTTGTTCCTGAGTTACATTTGGATCCTTATGCTTAGTTGTTGGCACAGAACTCATTTAAAATCGGCACTGACCCTGAAGTTTGGTCTGTCTAAACCACTAGGGATATATTCCAGAGCCTTCTTAAAGGCCTGTGATACATGTTTATCTTCCCTTAGTCAGTTTAATAAGCAATGGTGCTAGCAGAAATCTTTAACAAAAAATACTGTTGTTGACTTCTCTGGGATTTTTGTAAATGCATCAATTTGCAATGCAGTTTGAAAGTTTTAAGAAGCACTACTAGAAAGAAACACCAGCTAACATTCTTAATATTTTGGTTAGTTTCCTAGGAAAGCACAACTAATGCAGGTGATTTTATCTGTCTCTCTTGTATCTGTCTATTTGAAAGACAGACAAACATACAACCTTCCTTAGCAACTTTTGAATCCTTTGGCCAATTTTCATCGAATTCATCTCTGCCATGTTAGGTTCTTCCAGTTTTCATATAAATATGCGATTGCAAAGAAAAAAGAGACCTGATAACAATTGTTCTACCACTGTCTGTTCTGTTTGCTCTCATGCTCCCAATCAGCAGAAGTGCGTTTTAGAAACAGCTCTATCATTGGGGGCAGCTAGTTAACCAGCACGGAGAACACAAGTGAAGGAGCTGGGATTCCTGGTAAAAGTGTGAGGCTGGGGGCGCTGGGAACATAGGTGGAAGCTGACAGCGCTGGAGAGTCGGGTAAGAAGATGACAAAGTGATTAGGCTTTTGAAGGTATTGCAGGGGAACTGGGATTGCTGTGTATACATAGTTCCATAGATACCCAGCCATAGGAAGAGACAAAACAGGCTCCTGAGAAATGTAGGGAGATTGCCAGGGCAGCAAAAGAGTCGTGATTGCTCACCTTGCCAGTGCTAGAGCCCTAAAAAACCCAAGCTGAGTGTTGCTTTTACTAACAAAAACTTACAAAATTTCTTAACAGAAGAGCAGATTCTTCTGCAGAAATTCCTGCCGCCTGTTTTATTGTGGCAGGAATGCTTTGACCCTGGTGAGCAAACTTGAGTTTTGCTGTAGTGTTAGGAAGCCATGAGCTGTGTCTGAGCTTAAGGACAGAAACCTATAAAACCCAGCTGTCATTAGTTCCATGGGACATCTATAAATGAAAGTTGAAAGAAATCATAATGAGAGTTCTTGATTCATTCTGCAAACAGAGGGTACCTAGAAACACAAACTAGCCCCTAAAAAAAGTCTGGCCTATTTCTCCAGGCTTTTCGTATTTGAAACAAAAATTCTGTGAGCACACAGTTGTGTTCATACAAATGCATATATGTGTACAGTAGTTCTCTTTTATTTCATGTGCATTGTCCTGCTGAGTACATGCTTGCAACTGTAGGTCCTTTATTTATCTTTATGGCAATAATTGAAACTTTTCAGCAGTATTCCACAATGCTATTGACATTCTATTGAAAAACAAACCAAAAAAACCCAAGAAAGCCTCAGTGCACACTTCTGGAGAAGATACAAGAATAAATTGGGTCTTCCAAGATATCTTGGCAGTGCTGTGAAACACTTGACATCCATTTGAGAATAAGTGTTTTTCTCTGAGGGATCAATGAGAAATTGCTAACTAATATCAACTTTATGCATTAGCCCCATAGAGGTGCAATGTAAATCACTGCTGTTCAGCCATTTCTTTGGAGAGATCAAAAAAGAGGACAGATTCCAGTGTCTAGTTTTCAGATCGGTGATTTTTATTGTAACTAATTGTGAGAATTGTAGTCTGTAAACTTAAAGTTCTTATATTAACATAAGATGAAATTACCATAAACTTCGCAAAAAGAACAATACATTCCAGTTGGAGCTTGCAGAAGTTGCTTAAAAGTAAATATTAAGTCAGGCTCTTGGAAGCAGCTGTGCCTCATTAGTCCCATGTGCTACCTCCTGGAGTGAAATTTGCATCTACTCATCAGTGCCTGGCAGCTGTGTCAAAGCTTGTGAAGGTGCTCTGACTACTGCAAGAGAGAAATAAGAGGATACTAGTAAGACTTCATTCCTTTTTTAAATTTGCTGGAATCTCATTGTGGTTGTCTTGATATGACAAAGTGATACAGTAACCCCCAGTATTACTTGCTGTGTCCTGATATTAGCTCTTCTAGATAATGGAGTAATACTGCTCACTACTGGGTATAATATTACAGCTGATACTTACACCTAGGCTTTCTTGGGCGGTAAGCTGAGATTTTACACTATACTACTTCAGTTCATGGTGGTTCTTCTTGGCCTTTTGCTAAAGACCAAAGAAAAAATACTCAGAAGTACCTAAGAATCTCTTACGTCAGTCACTAGTGCTCAGTAGTTTTCAGTGAGATGGTAGACTCCAAAGTGCTGACTGGTCAGAGTTATGAAGATGTTGAAGTGCCCATAGTTTACAGATGGGTGCCTGCAAGATCACTGGAATGATTTAGGCACACTAATTCTATTGCTCTTTCAAAGGGCTGGTGACTTCTGAAGTCAGTAGGTGTTAGGCAGCTGTTGTATCTGGCACTTCTTGCAAGTCTTACTAGGCACTTAAATGCATCATTTGTAAATCTGACCCTGGGACACTTATGAATTCAAATGCTGTATTAGTTTACTATTTGTTTTGTCATCCATGCAGGCACTGGCTCATGTGATCTTGTTTGCAAGGTTACATATTGCAGGTTACTTTTTCAGTAGTTTTTGTTCAGCTCAGAGTATCCGTATCTGCCTTCAGCATTAAATACCAAAATCACCAGCCTATTATGATGCTAATACTAAACAATGCAAAATAGCTGATATAAAACAGCATTCATTTTGTTGTAGTTAAGCAGTGTTGGTTTAATATGCCTGGATTATTCAGGACTGCCTGTGAGCAGACTGCAGCTTATTTCTTTGTCTCTGACCCAAGACTACTATGCTCTTGAGACATAAAGGCACTTTATTGGTAAGAAGAATCTTTGCCCTGTGCATGCACCCGTATGTATTTCTGGCTTTTACATATGGAAATGAATGTTTTTGCAATTATGACAGACTGGTATCTTAAGCAAATATATATATTTGCTTGTATGTAAATGTATGTATTTCTCTATTTCCCTCCATTTTTCTTGTGGTTCTGTAAGGCCAGCAGCTGTTTATCTGAAGGTGATAGCTTTAAAACTGTTGTTTTTATGAATACTTGATCTGATACAAGATGCCTTTTCCCATGATTTTTATGTTAATGGATTAAAAATCACTGCAATTTCAGAATATATGAAAGAAATGGAAACTAGCTTTTTCCTTTATTTCCTCACATTTGTATTCACTCATGATTTGCATTTGACTTCAGAGCCACCCACACTCCTTCACCCAGGTTGGCTATACGGAGAGTGCTATTATAAACAAAATGTGCAGAAGCTATGCAGTAGAAGAGTGCTTTTCTCCTTGTTCTGTGTGTGTGGTTGTGTGTTTTCCTTTAACCCTGCAATGTTGTCCTGTGTTGGCCAGCAGATGCCAGTAGGGTATTCAGTCTCTGCAAGGCTGTGATTCAAGATATTAGACTGAGCTGTCTGTAGGGTTTCTATGGTTTTCAGGATATTTAACCACAGATTGTTCCTTTGTTTTTCCAGGCTTTGATTTCCTTCAAAACTGCTGTTCATTTCCTCCATGTACAACTACATTAGACATCTGTCTAGCAAGAATTCCAGTAAACTGCTGCAAAGTAGAATATCTGGAATTAATCACACCATTTTACCCCCTTCAAAAATTATTTTGCAAAATTTGAAAGAAGTACTGGAATGTTACAGCAAGAGCGTCTGGTTTGTCTCATGCATGCCGCAGCTCAGTGAGCTGTCATGTTTCTCTGACGATGCAGAGCTCCTTCCTATAGAATAAGCAGCAGTGTTTTGGGAGAGCAGTGCAGCAGATTCTGCTTCCCTGCAGTCTTGTGGTGTCATCTATGTGCCTTGCCAGTTAAAATGCAGGTGTCCTCAAACCTGTCCACAGGATGTGGTTGTGTGCTTTGTGCCATGCCAGAGGGCCTGGGGGACCTTTTGAAACACTAAAATATCGAAGCAGTTGTGCCAGCTTTGGTTGAGCTTTGTGCAGTATTTATATTTTGTTTTTCATGGGTGGAAAGAATGAATAAAAGGTCCAGTGCTGCTTGTCCAAGCAATAGCTGAATCTCCCCTGTGAAGTTCCTCAGGCCGTGTTAGTTCTGTGGCTTTTAAGTGCTTGTGTCATGACTGACTTTCACATAAGGAGAGATGCTCTAGTATTTTATAGCAGAGGTTTCACACACACACACTTTGTATATGTGCTTTAACCAGTTCTTTTACCTTCTTCCATAAAAGGTATATGTGCATTTATCTGGTAGTTTCCTGCTTCTTCTATTGCTTCTTTCATCAGTGACGAATAATAGAATTAATGTAATAGGAACATGGGAACAGTGACGTGTTTGTCTAACAAAGTAGAAGCATACTTCTGTCTGCTCAACTCTCTCTGTCGTCATCATCGTTGTCTTTAATGATCCTTGTTTCATGAGAAGTAAGTTCTTCAGCCTGAACAAGGTGAGTGAAGAGAGATTTTTAAACTCGTGAATGGTAGTGAGTAGAGAATAGCTACTCGCTATATTTATATTTATTTATATACATATATATATAAACCAGGGCTCCATACCACTAATTGCTGTACAAATATCAAACTAAAAGATAGTCCTTCTCCCATAATGCTTCTGTGTCTTTTTCAGTCTTCTGGTGCTGGGTGCAAAGCCTTCTTCACTGCTTTGTGTTTTATTTGGAGTAGTTTTCCTCTTCACCTCAAATTCACAAATGACTCTGGGTATTTTGTGCCATCCAGTTAATGTATTTCGTAAATCAAGTGTTCAAGAATAAAATGCAAACATCTCACTCCTGGCACAACAAAGCTATTTTTTGCTCCCCTTCCCCAGTGATGCTTTCCTTGATAATGGTAGCATTTTCAAGTATGAAAATGTCTGTCTTTCACTTTTGACTTCATTTTCAAATAGGAATTTATCTTGGGGAACTACATAGGACATTTTTGAATGACTCTTTTCTATAAACGTTGAAATTTTATCACGTAATTGAGACCATGGGAACTAAATTCATTGGCATTGGAGTCATTTCTGCTTCTTATTGTGCAAATATGAAGTGGAGGTAGAGAAGAAAGGTACTCTACAAATAACCTGAAAAAGGGAAGTGAGATGAAATGGCTCTGTCTATACCTACCTAAACGGAATGATTCTGTGAGTGAATCCAAGTCCAGCACATTCTTTTGCTTAGCACATCACATTTCTGCATTGCAGTGAAACTCCATGTACCTTTATGGCCAGCAGTGGGAGCCTTTTCAGGAAGCCTGCCTTGTCTGTTATGGGTTGATGACGCGGTGTGACTATGAGGGCAAACTGGACAGGTTGAGACTGTCAGTCTGAGGCCCACCTACGTGGTAGGACACATACTCCAGAAGGAGCTTGACAGTGCCAGTGCCCTTCCCCAGGACTAGCCAGAGCTGCTCCAGGGCTGTCCTGGGGAAATGCCTCAAGAGATAAGTAATTTGTACAGGCAACACATTGAGCCAGGCTAGATGCTGTTCCTACAGAGACAACCAATATGCCTTCTGTCCTGCCAAGCTGAGATGTTTTTTAATCAAACCTTTTAAAATTTGTTTTATAAATTGTATTTTTCCTGCCTTCCTAATTCTTGTGACACTTCTGAATTCTGAATTGCAAAACATCAAATGAAGGTAGGTTGCTACTCATCCTCGGGAAACAAATTCTGCTGGGTTAGGGCTTTCAGAGCTTTTAAACTGTATGAGCACAGTTTAAATCTTGATACTGAACAAGATACATAGAACAGTTTCTGTCAGCAGTGAAATGGAATCAACATTTTATTGCTTACAACACTGTAGGTAACTTAATTAAATTAGCAGGACCCCCCCCCCCCCAACTACATGTAACACTCAAATTGCTTTGGAAGATATCTGGACTCTGAGCCCAGTATAATAAACTCATATCCAAATCAAAATGGAAAATTATATATAGCATAGCACTAACTATGACTTTTTAAAGTTGCTGCATCTTTGAGTTCATTTCTAAATACAGTTTTGAAATCTGATTTCTTTGTACTATTGTTTTTTTTTTCCTCCAGTGCACTTGCTGTGTTATTAGTATAATTTATGATGTGAGTTGTTTACACCCATGCCTCAAGGTGCTATAATGCTAGTGTTACTATCTTTTTGCATTTAATTACATTAGGGAATTGGAATTTGACACATGCCTGGTAGCATTTTGTCTCATGTCTGATGCCTGTTTTTGCATGGGCATGTTTGAAGCTGTCAAACAGCTCGTTTCTCCTGGCTGCACCTGAACGCTTTCAGTAGATGGATGAATAAAGGGCTAAAGGGTGTGAAGCGCTTTGCAGGGTACTTCTGTACTTGGTGAAATGGACCTGTAATGGATGGTTTCTGCAGCGCTGGTGGGATCAAGTTATTTTATATTAGCTTTGGGCTTCATGCCAAATGTGCTATGGTTTGAATGCCACAAATGAAATTAAGTATACTGTAATGGTATTTAATTCATGTGCTGTTAGTTTACTGAAAACTGCTATGTACTGCTAGACAGGGTAGGAGAAGCCTATATATTACTGTTTTTATTAGATTGCTGGTCGTAGTACTACAGTTTGGTTGTAACACTATGGCAATACATTATGGTTTACTACCTGTTGTCTTGTTCTCATGTTTAGTGAATTCCCTTTTATAGAAATGAAAACGATGAAATATTTGAAAACTATTTATTTGGTAATTAAGTGGTGAGGTGACTGGATTTTAAGTTGCATGTGTAATAACTACAATTTACATCTCATAGTAAACTGCATTAATTACACCCAAAGTATGGAGTTTGTAATAGTTGCTCAGGTAACTCATTTTCTCTTTTTTATTTTATACTATTACCAGGCAACACTTCAAACTGTGGAGTAAAATTGCTTAACTCAATCTGCCTTAAAGGTTTTTATTTCCTGTCTCCTGGAAATTAATATTTTAGGTGTGGAAGTTGATGAGGGAGGATAGTTCTGTAGTTGGTAGTTTAAAATGGGTTTATCTGTTTAGTAGATTATTATGTGCATTTCCTATAAAACTTGTAGTGGCTTGACCATTAAGGTTGTAAAGGTGTTGTATTAATACAAGTGTACTATTAGTTGTTACCTGTATATGATTTCTCTCTCCTTTTAGGTCATGTATTTGGAAAGAAAAAATGGCAGATTATCTTCATACTTTTTAAGTACTGTTGCTGTTTTTTCACTAGTGTATATAACTGGAGTAACAGCATTGAAAGAACAATGAAGTTGCAAAAAGGGTACGGAGGCCTGGAAAAGAAATAAGCTAAGGTTGCCTTTTTAACCTTAATTTAGTCTGTAGTGTGTATACATTAATGAATTGTCTTTAATTTCGTAGCTCCTTTTTTTTATTTCTTTTAAGCCCTTGAAGGCTTTTACCTATTTCAGTATGGAATGGATCAAATGCTAGGAACGATTCTGGGTTGTGAAATGAAGGACGTTGTTATCAGCCAGAGCACAGCCTTGTTTGTTGTAGAATCTGAAAGTTGTGTTCTGCTAGGAACAACGAATTGCAGAAAGGGAACGAGCTGGGGTGAGATGGCTGAGATAGCCTTTGTGCTTTTGAACATAAGGGGTGAACACAATAGCTTATTCATGATGTTAACACAAATAATTGGGGATTCCCATTTTCTAAGTGTCTAGTCTGAGAAATCTAAGGCACAGTTTGAGTATGCTTTGGGAAAACAGATTTAATAATGTTGCTTAATTCTAACAAGGTTTTAGAATAAGTGAACTTCCTCCCCCCCTCCAGCTTCATGAGTAGATTTGTCTGGATATGAGCAGATTTGGCTGGATACTATAGGGATAGTAAAAGACACTTTTCTGACAGTAGGATAGTGCCATTTCTGTATTCCACACTGCTGCTCCAAAGCATCAGAATGCTTATATTTCTCAGAGAAAGCGCTGCAGTAATGTTTTGAGAGGACAAAATAGAAAACTTCCTCCCTAATTTTGTTTTCTTAAAATAATTTTTATCAAAACCCCTCACCCTTATATCTCCAAATTCGACTTAAAAATCTGCTATGTATAATACCTTTTCTTTAATAATATGGTTTAGCAAACTCACAGTATCCTGAGCTACAGGAGTTGCTGTGGGTATTGCCTATGATATGTTTCTTGTAACATTGACTGTGTCTGGATCAAAGTTGTAAAGAATATCTGGGAGTTCAACCCAGATGTCCTGAGTCCCAATCTAGTAAATCAACCACCGGGTGTTCCTTCCTTTCCTAAATTTTAAAGTTTCCATTGTTTATAATTCACAATGCTGTATAAGAAGAGCTTTACAGTGTTAGTGCCCTTTTGGTGGGGAATAAAAGCTACCAAGCAGGAGAACTGCCAGGAAATAGTGTGGCAGAAGTGTTTAAATCTTGAAATCTTAATAAATATTTGCAGCTATTCCCCAGAGCTCTTCAATATTGTTAAAATGAACAACTTTAATTACGGAATATTTGTTGAGACTGTGTGACTCAGCCACTGCTGTAATAAGCTGAGGCACAGAAACACTGTCTTTCCTTACTTGGAAAATGCTTCTATGGTTTTTATGGCATAAGTGACTTGAGTCTGCACCACAGATGCAGCTGTGATTTTGGCTGCCTCTGACTAATCATGCTTCGTAGTACATCAAAAGCTCTCACCAGCCATTCTTGAAAGTCTATTAATATGCAACAAAAATTAAGTAGATATTTAGTTCTATGTCAATTGGGAAAATGTCTTGATTGTAATGAACAATTCTATGGAGTTTGCTATGCTCAGATTAGATTGTTTTGGCTCATAATCGAAACAAAAATCTGAATATTGCCTACAGTACCTGCAGCAGTAACACTAATGCTGATCAGCAGGTCTATTCAACTGCAGAATATTCTGTGGAGAAGAATGCAATTTAAAGATATTACATAGTACCAGCTCCAGTTAGTTTTGAGGCTTAGAGTAAGCACTAGATGATCATTGCTGTTGATCTGAATTTCTGAGATAATCAAACTCCAGAATTTTGCTGCAAAATTTTAGAAGGATGGAATTGGGAGGATATATGGAAATGAAACTTCTTTAAAAAACCTGTACAGCTCAGCAGAGGACATTGCAGATTCCTGTAGGGTCATTTAAGAGTTCTGTACAAAGCCAGTCATTCTCCTTTATGCTAAGATACTATGAAATTTAACAGAGTAGTTTACAAACTCAGTTTATTCATTATACCCAATGCATTGCAGTATCATTCTCTTTAGTGGTTTGTGTGAGAACTTTTAATGAGTTTGATCCAACTATGCCATGTGGCTCTGAAGCCACACACAGCTACAATATTACCCGTGCCCCTGTATGTGGAGGAATTATGATGCAGGAGACACATTTCATTACCTGTCACTCAATAACCAGAATACTGATGCTGTTCCAATTGTGTCTCTGAGACCTGTGAGCAGTGGGTCGCCTTTCGTGTGCAAGTCTTGCACGATGGTCCATGCCTAGGATCCTGCTCTGGAAGATGGAGTGCCTGCAAAGTGTAGACTGGTAATGGAAATGGGAGCTCTTTGTTCTGTCAGGACAGGACCTGTAATCATACATAAATGCAATGACTATGTAGGTTATTTTTAGAAAATAAGTTATTGTTTAAGTGCTAATATTTATTCTTTGGAGCCATAGAGAGAGGGCATTGTTGTCCAGGAGAATAAGGTCATGGACTGGATCTGACCTGATATGCACGAAGCTGTTATGAAGGCATTTGGGTCTAAGAGCATGGGTCTGTGCAGAAGCTATAGGACAGACCCTTTTATTTATTCCCTTACTATGGTTCAAGTTGTCTACATATGAAATAACTGGAAGGGGACTACGTTAGGGAAGTTCATGCAGATTGGTTGAGGTTGACAGGGACCTCTGGGGATTGTCTGGTCCAACTGCCCTGCTCAAAGCAGGGTCAGCTAGAGCAGGTTGCTCAGAGCTGTGTCCAGTCAGGTTTTGAATATCTCCAAGGATGGAGACTTCACAAGCGCTCTGGGCAAACTGTTTGAGCATTTGACCACCCTTAGAGTAAAAAGTTTTTTTTCTTAAGTTTAAATGAATTTCACGTATTTCAGTTTGTGTCTGTTGCCTCTCATCCTGTCACTGGATACCACCGAGAAGAGTCTGGCCCCATCTTCTTTACCTCCTCCCATCAAATATTTATAAATAATGCTGAGATCCCCCCTGAACCTTCTCTTCTTGAGACTAAACTATCCCAGCTGTCTCAGCCTCTCAGATGCTGAGATATCAGATGCTCCAATCCCTAAATCATCTTTGTGGCCCTTTGCTGAACTCGCTCCAGTAAGTCCATGTCTCTCTTGTCCTGGACCCAGCCCTCCATCTGTGGCTGCACCAGTGCTTAGTAGAAGGGAAGGATCCTCTCCCTTGACATGCTGGCAAAGCTCTGCCTAATGCAGCCCAGGAGGTTTGGCCTTCTTTCCTCTGTATGTTTTGTTTTGGAAAGGCACTGTTTGGTGTCATTAGTGTTGTTCCTGTGAGTACTGAACACCACCTTTCCTCCAAACCCCCCTTCTTCTTGCATGTCAAAAAGGGAAGAGTACAGTGTCTGAACTTGAAAGGTAGGGTTCCCCGGTGTTCATTTTGAATGTGGAGCAAGCTGAAGGTCTGTTATTAGGACCTAGAGTAAAACAGAGGTAGGAGACTGGACATATATCGTTATGGACAAAGCTGTTAAGTGTGATCAGCCCAAAGAAAGGTAGTATTTTATAGAACAACTCCAAAAATAATGAGTGCGTGCATGCAAATTCAGCCCTTCAGCACTGCTCCTATTGATTTAAGTCTTCTCAAGTTCAAATCTTCTTGCATCTTATGAAGATACATGGAGGCAAAATTTGGCCTTGTATCTTCAATTTCACCATCCATATACATACCAGAATTATTTCACAGAGTCATTATGTATACTTCTAATTTTCACTAGAAGCATCCCTGTGTTGTTTGGCTAAGACTATTAAAAGTAACAGAAGGTAAAGGCAGCCCTGGTAAGTTATGCTTATAAGCTCTGACAGTGGAGCAGTTAAATATGGTGCTGTTTATTATGTCAGTCATTTAATGTAGAAAAACCTGAACTGTTTCCTAATGATTTCAACATGGATCATTACATAGAGTGATCCAGTAGTGCGTAAAAACTATCATCAGCAAAACTGAAAGGAGAGAGGAGGAAAGGAGATGTTACTGCTGCCTTGTAGCAGAAGTCCTTGCAATAAACTGATACTGCGTGGCTATAGCATTTTGTGAGGCTGGTCACAGGATTCACCCTGCATCCGTTTTCAGGCTTGCTTTCCCAAAGGTCTCCAATGTTTAGATTTTAAATACAGTGAAGAATTGTACTGCTAATATGAGTAATCTCAGGAGATAAAGTATCTGATTCTTTTTGGTATGTTACAGCATCCTGAAGCTGTTATTTCTAGTGGTAGTAGTCAATGCTATCTTATGTTGTTTCTCAATGTCATGAAGTCTTGCACCTGCTCTTACAACTTAGCTCTGCTATAGTGCCCACTTGCTCAAAATCTCTTCTTCACTGATGCAACACACTTGACCTGATTGGAGATCTACTTTTTTTATTGGTATTTTTCCTGGCTTCCATATATCTTTCTCTTCTGCTATTGTCCTTAGGACGTCAATTGATATCAATGGTTTTGCACCCTGCAGGCCTCCCTGCTCCAAGGGCTTGGAAGTAATCTGCCTCTGGTGTCTTGCTTCCAATTTGACTTCTCTCAAGAGGCAAGTGCTCTTTGGCAAGACAAAAATGTCAGTTGTAATGCTTAAATCAACTGAAATACTGGATTAGTTGACATGTGGTACCAAAATTACGTGAACAATGTATCAGAACAACTCCAGTAGACAAGAGAGAAAATGTCAGAAGATGCTGACCATGCACACAGACTCCTGGAAACTAATCAGGATGTCTTTTTCCAAGTTGTGCAAAGAATTTCTCCAGCTAGACTTATTTTGAGAGGACAACATATTACTGTGGACCTCAGTATTACTTAAGAGTCATCCTCTGATTCTTTTGGTTCAAATTAATATTTTTCTTTACAAAAGCCTCTGAAAGGTTCCAGTTTCACATTTGAAATAAAATACAGCTCTCTGTAAGTGACAGCTGATGGTATTATCACCAGCCAGAGCTGGTTATACTGCAGTCAGGCACAGTGCAAAAATGAGGACATACCCTAGTGCTAGTGTCTTAACAAACATACTCCTGTGCTGCTCTAGCCTTACTGTGAATTAGGTGTTACACCAGTCTATCTGCTGACTGTATAGATATTCCTCAGACTCTTAAGTTGAAACTATCACAGTAGCTTTACTTTCTTCTGTTTTTCCTCTCAATCTGTCAATAGCTACTTATTAATATTTCAGTTTCAGTTGATGTTAGAATTGATGGAGTCGCACCTGTCACTTTTATGAACTCATTCTAAAACTGAGTGCATTCTTAGATGAACTGTTAGCAATGGAAAGAATCGGGTTTTGTGTTTGTAGCTAGAGCTGAGTAATTTTTATTTCTTCCTGGTTTGAAATATTTTACTTTGGGGGGATTTTTTCTTAACTATTGGCAAATTTAACTTTGAAACATCATTTTGGGAAAAATAATTACTGCTGGAACAAACATTGAAACTTTCAATTTAAAACTTTCATTAAAAAAAAAAAAGTTGTCTGAAATGATTGATTGAACTTGTTAACTGTTTCAGTCAACCCCAAACTACATTTTTTTTTGCCAAGTATATTACTTTTTGTCAATATTTGATGACTTCCAGAGGTCCTTTCCAACCCATATTGTTCCTGGATTCTAAGACTTCACTAAGTTCTTTCTGTAACTTCGGCTCTGTGCCTGTACCTCCACCCCTTAGGGAGGGATAAATGAGGTCTATAAATTCTTCAGCTCCCAGTTCAGAATGGTTTAAGTGGGAGGGAAAAAATAATCTTTAAAAGGAGTTAATCAAGTACCAAATTTTTCCATTGTGAATCGTTCCAACAGTGTCTGATTAGAAGTAGGAAATTAAAAAAAAACAAACCCAGAAAACAGAACATGAAAAGAGTAGTAATTCATAACAGAAGGTAAATTTTTGCCCTTCCCACAGCAGTATGGTGATTGGCGGTGCATTTATTTGGGCAGCATTTTCATACTTGAAGACTGTTTACTGTGAAAGTGGAGATGAGAGGCAGACATCTTAGAACTTGAGAAATCCTTGACTGTACTTGTCTGTGCCTCCCTAGTGGTGTAAAATCTTTTTAAATCACAACTGTGAATAGTTGGGTTGGCATCTACTGAAAATGAGTCAATACAGAATGTCAAACTTCCCTCTCTAGCATATGCAGAAAGCGGTTAAGAAATATAGGTGCTTGATGCAGAATGACCTGGAACATGATGTATAGCCTCAGAAGGGATGAATCTGAGCACAGGACTGGAGAAAGTCCCAGTAAGTCAATATGCTTGTCTGTTGCTATCTAATTTCTACTTGCTGGGAGGACTCCCTCCCCCTCCCCCCTAAAAAAAGGGGTGCAGGGGGGGAACATAAGCCAGAGAACAAACAGGAAAAATCTAAAGAAAAGCAACTCCCTCCTGATATCTTCCCCAGGACCCACGCCTGAATGTGTCTGTTATAACGATTGGGTTTATTTCTTTAACATAAGGCTATTTCATTTATCATTTCTCTTTCAGTACAAATTGAAATGGTTTTGTTATGGCCTGTAGGAATTAATACCACAGCATTCTGCTTACCCTCCCTTTTGAACCAGTTGGTTTCCTGCAATATAGAGTTTTACATCTTTTTCCATCTTGGAGGAAAAAGAAAAGTAGAAAAAATTGATTCTCTTTGTTTTTGTGAAATGTACTATACCATACAGTCTAATTCAATATCAGTTACTGTCAGAGCATCATAGGGCATGTGGCAGATATTGTTGGAAAATGCTTATTGACAAAATCCTAATTTGATAATTTGACATCACTCAACATCGAGAAACCTTTTTGGTTAGTGTACATACATTTATGCTCTAATATGTGAAATATTTTCATATTTTGTAATTTTTGTATAAATTGCAAGAAAATCTGATGCACTTAAATGAACAATATGGCACAAAAATTGTAGAGCAATTATACAAGAGTCAGAAACTCCTAGGGTGTTTGCAATACAGAAATTCTTATGTGAAAATTTTAAAATCCAGTGCTGGAAATGGGACAGGAAAAATGTATGCAACTTAAGCCTTCACAATTAAGCTGAACTGTGCATGGAAATCCCATTAAGCTAGACTATAAAGATCTTAATATAGGCTTTTTGCTTTTCTGTAAATACTCACTGTGCTATGGAGTGCCTTAGCGGTTTATTTTTTTTGGCCTCATTTTATTTTAAACATATTTATATTTGTTTATGATGTGATAATATTAAGGGCGGATGAGTCAGAGGAAACACTGAGACCATCCATTCAAAGCACTTGCTGAGTGCTAAGCTATGTCTAGGTAGAAAACATATTACTGTATCCTGTCCATTCCTTTTTGGAAGTAATTTTACTAAAAATCATTTGATATCTGAATAACTATCAGCTAGACTAGCTGTTTGTATTTCTTACTGTAGAAGTTGAGAGAAGCAGTGCACTTTCTAGAATCTAACCCAGAAGATCCTCTGGAAAGCACAGTTGAATATAATAGGCACAGCTCATAAAATCAGCTCTGCAAACACTCCACAACCATGGAAGGAATAGGGATGGTTCATGAAAAAGACTTATTTGAATGTAATAGAAAGGGAGCAGAAGGAATTGATACAAGAAAGATGAGGTTAAAAAAATAAGTTTCAGTTCAGATATTGTCAAATACTCATTTCTTTGAACAGAACATTCTGAGCTTCTCCTGTCACCACTTTATAATGAGAAAGATGCACTGCTATAGTACCTGAAAGGACATCTGATACTTCTTTTGCATTTGTTGCCTGCAGTAATCTTTTTGCTGATGCACATGGGTTTAGAAGAGTGTATCAGTGTTAGATGTTAAAAACACCTAATTTTTTTATCCTGTTCTTAACTCATGAGTCCTTGCACAAATTACTTTATCTTACTGATGCATTTTCTTTGTGATATGACTAACCTGGGTTTCTCCATCCCACACTCACATTACACCACGTGGTGAGGAATGCAAGCTTTCCCACTGGATGATAATTATGTATCTAATCTGGGGACAGGAAAGGAGCTATAGGGCCTTTAGAAAATAGTGACAAGATGTAACCAGCATCTAACCTTTCCCTGTAAAGTTGCTGACTTGGCCTTGGTGAAACATCTACCGACTCCCTAACAATGATACCTTTTTGCCTGTAATGGAACCTCCCACTCAACAGCTAGATTTGGAGATGGTCTGCACTCATGGAAGGTGGGAAAGCCAATGTTAGGACACCTTTTTGTCCTTTATTTTTGTAGATGTTTTGCTCTATGGAGCAGATAAATACAAATTTAAGCTATCCATTGCCATACTTACCATTGTTTTATGATGTATGTACAATCAGTAATTTTCAGACAATATTTACCAATATCAAGATCTTATAAGTAAAAGGACAGTAAAAAGAAAAGTTAGTGGTATTGTAAAATTTCTACTAATCCACAGACTATTTTTCATATAGACTTTGTTACAACTGACTCAAAAGGAATTACCTGATTCACTTCCTTTCTTCTTACCACTTTGAAACAATTTTGTATGACCGTTGTCACTGAATTAAGTTGTTGAAGTACTGACAACATAGCGTTCGTTCTCTGTCCAGGCAGGAGAATCCTGCTGCACAGCTGGCCTTTGGGTTGATCCAGACTCATAGCTGATTTTTTTTATTATTGCTGTCTGTAAGGCTTGCTTATACTGGAAGGGGTGCAGATTGAGAGTTCTTTTCCCAGAACAGCTTACTCAACAGAAATATTTTCTTAGCCAGGGGTTAGAGGGAAACATGAAGATATGAATCTTCTTGACAGGGAACGTTGAGTCCATCTTTTGTCAGTGGCATCAGCAATTCTCATGTGGAAACAATTACATTACGTCAAATCCAACAAATATCTGTTTCAGAGTTGCTTTGAAAATGAAATCTAAAAACTGTTTTTTTGGTTTTTTTTGTTACTGCAAATTT
The DNA here is from genome assembly GCF_003343035.1 of Apteryx rowi. Lineage (NCBI taxonomy): Eukaryota > Metazoa > Chordata > Aves > Apterygiformes > Apterygidae > Apteryx > Apteryx rowi. The sequence continues at coordinate 1,345,140 of NW_020451016.1, forward strand.
AATTATTTTTAAAGCCATAAAATAAATCATCATGATTTTGCTTAGATACTGCATGGTGTAAAATTACTGCTTCCATGCCTCCCACTATTAAGTTACTGCTTCCTTTTATCTAGAGCTGTGAATACTGTTGCCTTCATCACAGCATCAAGGGTCCAACTAAATAGTGTTCTTTTCAGTTTTTGTCACAGTTTCTCTACCCTTCAGATAAAAATTAGTGAGGTTCATTATAGGAAGACCACTTCAAAGACTTTTTTTTTTTTTTTTGACTATACAAATGTTCCGAGGAAAAAATCCCAAAGACAAGACCCAGGCTGTTAATCACAGCACTATAGACCTCTTACAGTCTGCTGCAAATTCTAGATTCTTTTGGCAGATTCTTTTTGGCCGACAAGAGCTGTAATTGGATCACACTTATAATAGCAGCTCTAAAACTACTTGATACAGCTGAATTTCCTACTAGATGTGTTTATTTTGTGCCCTATCTATTACCTTAAGCTGTTGGCCAGGGAACTGCATGGAAGTGTTTGCTACTAATTGATCATCTGGCCTTTCTGGTAAACAGAATCCATCCAGGATAACTGAATCATGATTTAACTAAATTTTGCGCTGGTGAAATTTTATGAATTGGTGGTTTCTGCAGTAACAATGAATGCTAATTATTCCACAGGCTTAGGCTCTTCTTCTACCTCTTTCTCACTTTGTATGTTATACTACTATAACAGTCATTGCAAAATGTCTTGAATTCACAGGGCAGTTAGCCCAGTTGACAGACTGACTATCCTGATCAGTAAAAATCACTTTTCACGTCTGAAACGCCTCACTCTTCCACCTGTTCACACAGAACTTTTCTAAGGTGATGAATGTTAACCATTTTGGTTCCAGCCTTCGGTGGAACTGAACTTCGGTGGAACTGCGCTGCCTTGTTTTTTTTTTTTTTTTTTTTTAAATGAATGGAAGTAGAGATAGCATTTCACATTCTAATATATCATGCCTGCATTCAAGGATTTAACCGAACCTTTGCAAACATTGAAAGTAATTCTGAGACCACTCTCTCTCAAATGATTGCTTCTACACATATTGCAAGTAGGGTACAAAAGCACAGTTGTTAAATTAAATGCCTTTCGGAGGATCACACAATGAATTATTGTCAAAAGCTGAGCCTGGAGTTCTAAATTAATTTTAGAGTTGCAGAAGTCTATCGGATGATTCCCTTGGGTGCTGAATATACAGGATACACAAAATGTAGATCTTTCTTATGCCCAAGTTAACTACTTAGTGCGTAATTAGAGACTATTCGTAATTGTAGAAAAGTCACATCAGAGTTTTGATTATGAGTCTTGGATTTGGAGGAGCCTGATATAACTGTGTAGCAAGGTTATATATTTGCGGAGGGCATTGAAATACTTGAGTGTTCGTGACTTTAATGCAGGTAAGTGAGATTCTTAGGCATCCATTTAAAAAATAGCCTCTAAGTGGAATGTAATTGCAGCATGTTTGTTTTAGCGGGTAAAATTCAGGTGGATATCTGTTTGCCCTGCATGTCAAAATGCAGCCTGACTTGCAGTCCTGGAAAATATCATCTTACAACCTCAGTTTTACAGGAAATGCTGAGTCCCTTCACATACTAATGTAACTTATTGCTGGTATGTTTCTGTGATGACTATTTTAACAGTTATATCGGCAATATTTTTAAAATGTCTGTACTTTTTATGAAAATGTCTGCTTCTCTCTGATAGTCTTTAAAAACAACAACAAAACCCCCCCCCACCAAATTTCTAGTCTTTCTCACCTGGACTGTGTCAACTGCTCTTGGTGCATTTGTTTGATCCTTTCAGTTAATAAATCTGTCATCTGAGGTCAGATAGCATTATAGTCCTTTGTCTGCTTGCTGATTAAGTCAAAAATGTTCTTCATATTTCACTGTTGTCCACCACATAGGATTTGTTTTAGGGATCTAGCTGTCACGTTGCATATATGAACCATTACTTCAGCTTGTATTTAAAAGGGGAAACAAAATGTGTGGATGCATAATTTTCACTTCTATAATCCCACCACATCAGTTCTTTTTCTCTCACATCTCCTGCTGGTACACACCACCTACGTACTACCCATGTCCTTCTGTCTTGCCTGTTTTTATGCACATTCCCTCTGTTCTAGCTCATGCAAGTTCCCTTTGGCTGGGCAGTTTCTGTCTGCTTTTTAGGAAGCTGTTCTTTTCTGTGTTGTAAGTAAAAAGGGACCATAGCCACCCTGGCCATGCTAGTGGTGTTACTTAAATATGATTATGATTAGCATTTAGTGCTAATGGGTCACTGTTCTTTTTCTAAGCATTTAAGTGTATTCCAAAGATAAATCACAAATTCTCTCCTAAATGATGATACTCTCCAAGCAAGCTGATCACCGGTAACAAAATCATTAAAATGCTATGTAATTCCAAGAGAATGTTATATGTTTGCTTCCACTAAGAATATGTGCTTCCTTAAAGTGATTATTAAACAATATTAATGTAGACAGATCTTTCCTTGCCATGATTTGTTAGTTATATCAATAGATTTACACAGATGTATAAGAGAGAAGAATCTGACTGATTTGAGCATAGTGGAAATGATTAATATATATTTCAGAGCACTGTAAACCCTGGCCATGGCACTCTCATGGTTTCAGTGCATAAGTCAAAGGTAACCCTACGTTTAATGGTACTGAATATACTATGGACTTGCATTATAAACTGCTTAATAAGTACTTCATAGTGTTATTTCAATGAAAATATTTCTTGGACATGTGTCTTTGCAAGAGAAGGATAACAGTCATCTCTCCTGATTTGACACTGAATGGTGTAAGTGGAATCATACATGTCCCGTTAACCTCCATTAGAAAAGCACTGATCTATCTGTAACTAGGAGCAGACTAGAAATACAGGTAATTTGAGGCACATTAACACTTCTTTAGTAAGCTGAGACCATTTTAAAAAAATGTACTATCTCACTTTCTTCTGCACAGAAATCATCTCTTAGCCATGTGCTTTTCTGCTAAGTGAGATATTTGTTGCATTGAGCAGGAACAAAGGAAAATTTTAATTCTTTTTTTTTTAATTTTGCTTCAACTATTTTTAATCCTTTGCAACCCATAGTTGCTTTTTTTTTTTTTTTAACCCTAATTCGGCATAAAAGATTACACCTTCCTATCTAGCACTAGTTCCATAGGAAATAGATATCAAACCTATTGCTTTTCCTGTTAACAATTCGAAAGACTTCTTTTAAKAATGTGAATACTAACATTACTTGCAACAGAAATTTGATGTTTTACAGTTTATAGACACAGCGCGAAGAGTCTGTGGCTCAGTGAAATCCATACAGATATGGATAAATTATAAGCTAAAATGCCACTACCTGTGTCCTTTCCTTATAAAGGTTTGGTGTTTGTACACATTCTGCTTATGTATGCAAAACCTATGACAGTGATGACTGATAAAAGATCATCTCAGCAGAGATGATCTTCAGGAGAGAAATGAATTCAGGATTGTTTTTTTTTTCCTCCTTTGTAGTGAGTTTTGTACATTCGCCTGACCTTGTTAACAGTACTGCTGTAGCTGGGATGGTCTAGGGATATAAACAGGACAAAGTTCTAGTCCAAAGTCCTAGTCCAAAGTCCTAACAAAATATATCATCTTCTCCTGACTTGCATAGCTGGCAAAATCACACAAGCTTTAGATGCATGTCTTTCTTCAAGTCTGAAAGAGAAGCAGCAGCTTTCAAAGCTAAATGCATGAATACAGTTGTTCAGAGTGTAGTTAGATGTGTATCAATCAGAATATGTTGGCCTGGGGGAAGGGACAATACCTTTAGAATAGAGGCAGTGTTACCAGAGGGGAGCAAGAAAGAGGTGGATTGCTTTCTTAAGAATTGAAAATTGTATAACTAGTACAGAGTTAGAGTCCTTTTTGTTTACTGATACCATATGGTTGCAGGTATGGCAGTTTGTCTGTCTATTTCTGTTTGCCTGTCTGTAAAATAGAACAATAATACTTACTTCTCTGAAAAGACAGTATAGAGAATGAAATAATTAGTATCTGTTTTGGACTCTGACATCTGATGTTCAAAATGCTATATACTGTGAAAAATCAGGTTCTTGGAATTCCAAGTTCAGATATAAAAGGAGTGAAGAGTTGACAGTTTGACCTTTGTTTTCCTGTACCTTGGATCCCTGGTGTGAAAACTGTTCGCTTTTTAATTTGGGAATGGAAGATACAAATTGATTTTTGTTACGGATGGCATTCTTAGTGATAAACATGATGCAAGAACTCATGACTAAAAGCTGCTGCATGCAGCAAATATGGCAAACCTGTGCTATGTAGAGGACAATTAAAAAATTGCACACCCATCTTCATTCCTAATTGCTCTCCAATCCATGCATTGAATAAGGCAAGGAAAAGATGGCATGTGTGTGATTAAGGGTTGGTACAGAGGAACATTTTTTAATTTCTGAATACTTGACTTTCAAATTCCAGTAATGTTTATAGCATAAGGCTTTAGGTTCTGATTAAATGTGATATTCAGCACTATTGTACAAAATAGTTCTGTTATGCGGGTGAAAATAGGAAGGGAGAAAGTCATGTATAGCTTCTCAAACCCGGGACTCTTGCATGAAGACTACTTATTGCACGTGTCCTCTGACTTTTTATGAGACCTTTGGCAAGTTAAATTAGCAGCTGTATCTTCGCTTCCCTGTAAAACAAGGCTTATAAAGCATTATTAAAATGCAGGATTCTAGCAGGATGGTAGCTATTATTTGAAATTTTCAGTTTATGAAATGATGATCAGCTTAGCTTACATATAAATGGATACTTTATTATTTTAACCTCTGCTTCATTCTTCATACAACATAACTATTGAGGTCTTCATTTCTTAATTTTCTTTGTGAAATATCATTTAGGGTTATGGAAAAAAAATACTTGGATACTAATTATGGAACATTTTTTATTAGCATATTGAAGTTTGATTCAAAGTTTTGCCTACATTAAAAGCCACTATTCAATTTTTTGTTGTGTGAAGATCACAGGTTGTTTCTTCATTTTTATCACTGGGGAAAAATACTTATTGAACCTTTTAACTGAATCTATTGATTTATATTTTAATATACACTAAAAATTTTAGTATTTGATGGGGAAGGCTTTTTATTTTTTTTGCTGCTTAGTGCCTGGTTTGTTATCCTTCAGACTTCCTATGTACTAAAAACTCATTGTCGGATAGCTTCAAATGTATTCTTGAGAGAAGTAGGACTTATTGACACTTTTACTTTATATTTCCATTAATTTTACCTTAATCGAAGTATCCATTTATCCATCAATTTGCTGGAAACTACCAGATGAGATTAAAGTTTCCTCTTCTATCAGGGAGGAATAAATGCTCCACTCAAGCTTGCAGTTGTTGTGTTCCAGAGCCTCAAATGGCAGGATGGCAGCTGTCCTCTCTGAGGCTGTTTGTTTTCTCCAAGAATACTCTAACCCATTCTCCGAGCCTGCATCTCTTCCCCCCAAACCTGGTATTCTGTCAGCCTGTAACTCTGTCAGGCAATTAAACAGTGATAATTGAGGAAAAACTGTGAAGTTTGTTTTGTTTTGCTGTAGTTGACAATCCATTTATAAGACTATTATCACTTCGTCCTTCTCTAACAAATTGTTCACTTCAGTTATGCACACATGTATCTGTCCTAGTTCATGCTGATCTTGCTGTAATTTTTGAACACTGTTACAGTATTAGTAAAGATAAAATATTACATAGTATGTGTTTCCATGTCATATGGGGGGGTAATAAGTTGTTTATAAATGTATAGAAACCACTGCTGTAAGACATCTGCATGTTAGAAAGCTTCCATTTGTTTGACATTGCCTTGCTTTTTAGCATTTATGCTGAAAAAAGTATTAAGTGATCTCAAGCCAAAGTATCATTCAAAGTGTATTATGGAATATTATATAATGGATTATATAATGGATGATACATTTAGCACTGTAAAGCACTAAGAACATGTTTTCATAGTACTCTCTTCTGGAGATTTGTAATAGAAACACTAAGGTTGGTGTGCATGGTAAGTGAATGGGAATGGCTGGGTATGGAAACAGCAGAAGGAACAGCAGAAAAAGGGATGTAAGAAAGGACAAGTATTAGTTTTACCTTGATTCAGGTTGTAAAGATCCAAACACTTCTACAGGCGACTTCTCAGGACACCAAGATCACAAAAACAAGGGAGAGCCTACACCCAGACTGAAGGGAAGGACAGACTGCAGACTGAGGATCGGAGATCTACGTTGAGAGAGAATTGCAGAAAGATAAAGAACGGGGTTGGAGCCTGAGACCACCCGCGTGAGAGGCAGAAGATCATAATTCACTGTCAGCTCCTTATGGTACAAAGAGAACATCCAACACCAGCACATGGTGGCAAAGGCTGGAGGTGTGATGAGGCTTTTCTTCTGTGTTGTCCAAAGGAATCCTGGCCAGACTGCCAGGGTTTATATGTCTGGGTGCTCAAATGCTGGACAGAAAACTTGGATGCACATACGCTGGTGCTTGTGCGTATGTGGGCAGGAGAGAGTGAACAAATGAAATCAGTTTTGTTTTTAAAATAAAATTATCTTAAAATTACCCTCCCATAAAGTCTTACATTGAGCTATGTTAATTTGTTGCTGGAGTTGCAAATGAATTTGCTATGCTGTGACCTTGCAGTTTCAGTAAGGTTAAAGTGTAACACAGTTGATAAAACAGTGGCATTTTTTTGTGTTTGAGGCTTTGCCCTGTAAAAGTAGCTCTCTGAAAAGAATTAATGGGAATAAGTCAGATACATGAGGGAAGAGGGAGCATTTAAAACATTTGGCAGGAGATCAACAGTGGGTATGAATCGTGTTTCCTGTACAGTATGTATTTTTAGCATTTACTCCTTATGTGGTGTCTTTTCTCATTTTAAGCATTTGAGGCCTAGCGAAAACTCAGCTGGTACATGTCCACGCACGCGGGTTTCTTTTTCATCTTAACCCCCATTAGATTACTATGACTTTCTTAGGCTTTAGATTCTTTTACTGCATGCCTGCTTTACAGCAGATGCTAATCTGAAATATGCTACACAAATTTACCAAGTCTTTTTCAGGATGTTGTCAAGCAGAAGCCGTCTTCACAGCTATGACAGTATTACCTGAATAAGTATGATGTAAAGGACTTAAGGACCTGGTCGTCTGAGAAAGAAGTGTTTTTGAAATCAGTGCTTATTCATGTATGCCCCACGGCATATGCACCCCATGTGCACCTCAGTGGCACTGGTCTTTTTTTGCATTCCTCACAGTTGGTGTGGAGAGTTAGTGGTCTTGGGAATGATTCTGAGTAGTCCTGTGTTTGGTGGAGAAATGCAGTGACCATTTATTAGCCTCACAGAAAAGATCTTTGATTTCTTTGTCTGCCTGGAAAGCTCTGTGTGATCTTTTCCTTCCCTTTCCAACCATTAAATGGAAGTGTGAGGTGCAACTGCTGCCAGAGGAGTTTCTGGCTTCACCGGGCTTGTAGAGTTAGCTTACAGGAGCTGGCTGTCGTGCATGGAAAGAGCTGGTGAGACATGTAAGTCTTTTGTAGCTCCCTTTTTGAACAGAATAATCAGGGCAAACTCCAGGGTTTCATCATTATAGAAATTTTATGAATTTTAATCCACTCCCCTTCAAGATAAAGGGAAGAACTATTCTGTGTGACTATCAGTCAATGAGTAAAAATAAATGCATAGTTTTCCCGCTAGACAAATCACTGTTCTACCTCAGATGTTATTTCTAAAGTCCTTTTCATATATTCATATAACTGCTAATTTATATTTAAAAAGGTAAATAACTACATAATGTTTAGAAGTATAAAACGGCTTTGTATATTTAGTCAACTAAACCTTAAATGTGCCATCGCTGCACCAAAGTGTGTTTAATACCATGGTTAAAGACTTTAGGATGTCTTATCAAAATATGAGTGATACTAGTATGCTTTGAACTGATGACATTTGAGTGTCTCCCTGTGTCTTTGGTCTAAGGATCAAGAATAGGAAAAAAAAAAAATCATGTTCCCCATTATTTCTTCAAATCAATAGTATTGTTTATGATGAAAACTGTATCAGGTGTTGTAAAAAATGTGCCACACTGCAGAGTTGCATTTATGAATTTTCCAGTTGATAACTGGTAGCAAAAGACAGAGGGGATGACCTTATGATAGTAACAGTTCAGATCTGTATAACCACTTCACCTCAGAGTTTGGTGAATTAGTTTGTCCTTGGGTTTCTGTGGATTTTGAGGAAAACAAATGTAAGACATTGTTGACAAGTATTTGTTAATGCCTAGTGTGTTAGGCCTTTGCATATGCACAGTAATCAGTGACAGTGTCCAAACAAACTTTCTCTCCAGAAAAACAGTTTCTAAAGTATTTGCTACTTTTCTATATTATTTTGTGAATACAAGTGATAAGTAATTCTTAATTAGCTTTAATTTGCTAAGGAATTGCCCAGGTTTATTAATGATAATGGGAAAACAGTAACCTGTTTTTACATAATAAATCAGCACGTATTATGCCTAGTAGCTTGAAAAGAAAGAACCCAAAATTTTAACCATTTGGAGGGAGGGTCATTTGTAGTGGTCTTAACTCTTTCTTTTTCCACATTGTTTTTTCTAATTTTGGGATTAGAGGTGATTTTGCTTAGGGCCTGTCAATCTGCAACTGTCTGCATATTCATATGTAATAATATATGCAAAAAATGTGTGCACTACATATTCTTTTGGAGCACATAAAAAAAAAGTGTACTTTCATTTAGAGGAAAATACGGTAGGCCTGTATTTCATCATTCATATACTGTGATGCTTCATGGCTGCATCCTATCTACCAATTTTCAGGGCTGTCTCAAAGAGATGCGCCAGGTTGGCGTACCGTTGTGTTGGGCGCTTCCCTGACAGGTAGTTGCTGCTCTGAAGAACACGGAACCTGAAAGAAATAGGAGCAGATAACAGGTGTTATATAGGAGCAGATAACAGGTGGAGCTGCAGGATATTTGTCAGTCACCAAGTGATCATTGACGTAGCTGCTACTGGACCAACAAAAGCAACACACAGATTTCAGAGAGTGAGTAAGCAGGTGATCATAAATATAAATGCACCTTCCTTGTAAGTGCCTAGAGGTCTGTGCTGTAAATTTGCCTTGACTTGAATGAGAGTAAAATTGGGCTTCTGTCTTTTAAAATTATCTTTCATATTATTTTGGTATACTGATTCTGTAGGAGTTTCCAACATCCTCTGTAAATACGTGCATGATCATAAATTAATCATTTAATGCATGTTTTCATCATGCTGTGGCTGCTTAACACAGTTTAAAAAAATGTTTTTTAAACTAATTTGAAAAGTGCATTTCCTGTGTCATGTGGGATTGTGGGTTATAAAGAAAATCCCATGCATAGGAAAATCTTTTTAATAATAACCTACTAAAGCTATTAGTAAATTTCATCAAGGCAAGAAGGTCAGTCGCCCCACGAGGATGATTTTCCTTCCTCTCTCACAGCTCCCATAATTGGCTTCTTTTTTGTAAGTGTTTGCCACTGAGTAGTTGAGGGCAGGGCTATTAATCAAGGGAAGCAGGTGCTCTAGTCTGCAAATGTTCATTTCAAGGTTACAGCATAACTGCAAGTGGCTGCTGCATCTCCAGGATGATGGCAGGGGTGGTATGAAGAGAGCCCCCCCCCTTTACACACAGGGCACCTCGGTTAAAAACAAACAAACAAACAAAAAAAACAGCCTCCCCATTTCTATCCTGAAAGAACATACCTGGTTTTAGTAATAGCTGAATTTTCTGTAACACTGAAGACAACATGTTGTATAGTCCAGATCTGAAATAAAAGTATTTTATTAGTTTGATGTGATTTTCCTCCCTTTATTAACTTTAGGCTCCAGTCCCCAATTCAAATAATTCCCTGCAGCTGCACTTACACTTGTTGCTTATGAAGGACTGGGTCTCATCCACAGGTTTTCTGCGGTGGGTATCTGCCCGTCAGGAAGCAGCTTTTACAGGTCCAACCACTTGAGATTCATCACAGCCCTTTTCTTAGAAATGAGGGAACTTTCAGTACTTCTTATGGGAGAATCATAGAAAAGAAAGCACGTCTTTTCTCTGCTTGCACAGTTGAACTATGTGGTAAACACAAGATTTCCAGTTTTCTTGTCATCCAAATCTTAGACCACTTGACTTGTGAAAAATGCAGGTAGCAGTTTTGTAAAGAATAATAATGGAAAAAAATAATTGTAGTTATTTTACAAAACTTTCTAATTAAAAGACTTCACAGCTGTAAATGAAGTGGATATAAGAAGTAGAAAAAGAAGCAATGGCTACTTGTTTATTATTATTTTTTCCTTTCCCTTCAAGATTGCGCAGGCCCTAGATTCTTACAGACAAAGCAAGACTCATTCCTGCAAACAGTGCAGGTGTGAATAGCTCAGAGTCTGGTCCTACCTGTGGAGTACGAGGAGAATGGGAAAGGTGGCCGTACTCTGGAACTAGATGTGCTCTTTTGGCAAATAGCCTATTTGTTGTGGCCATTCTGGTTCAGTGCTCTCAAACTATTTGTGAATTCGAAGTGTAAATGTTTTGGGGTTTGTAGTCTTTCTTTTCTTTTTTCTCTTTTCTTTTTTTCCTCTCCAAGCAACAGTGGTGTGTTTTTGTTTTTTTTCCCCAAGATATGCACCAGTGATGTGAGATATCCATGCTCAGTTCCTCCTGTCTGAAACTGAATGAGTGAATCTCCTCCAAGGAGCACTGGGTATTAGGAAATTTTGGTGTGAATCTTTTGCAATCTCTTCTGATAACCCTGTTCCATTCTGTTGAAACATTTAAATGCATATTTTGTCAGAAAGAAATCTAGCTGGTTGCTAAGGGTGTGCAAGGTGGAAATGAGTTCATCTATGGTGAAAGGCTGCCTATAAGGTAGAACAGTGTCAGCAAGTGAGGGCGAGAGACAGTTGGCAGGAGCCTCGGCTGCCTGGTGAGCAGGGATTCTCCGGGAGAACGTGAAGTCAGGTTCTCACAGGGAAAGGATAGACTTGATTTTTCCCTCTGAATCTTATTTGTCCATCTTATACTTTGTAGTCTAATTATGTGGTAGACAGCTGAAAATACTGCTCAACAGAAACATCTAGAATAAAAAAAAATGAACTAGCCTTTCATCATATGATGCATGTCCTCTGTATACTTTGAGGTAACCACTCATTTCTAGCTTAAATAAACTTCATTCAAGAATGTCTTCCACATCGTTTTTCCTGTTAGCATTAAACTCTCAAACATCCTCCATGTTTAAATGTATATTGTTTTAGTGCTGAAATCTAGCTATTATTTTATTAAAGTGAAAACAAAAAGAAATGGTAAAATGCTATGATGCATTTTAGTTAATAAAGTGTAAGAAGATGCTGACAAGCAAAGATGAGTCATTGAGAATGAGTATAATGAATCTTAGTATTTCACAGAGATAATGATTTTGCTGCTTCTTTGGAAATGCTTGCAGAAAATCTGACGAGCTCCTGCTAGCATATGCTTTGAGCAAGAGAAGCCAGCATCTTCAGCTCATGATGCTTTATTGGTTAGTGGGAAATTTCAGTACCCTGCACTTAATATTTCTTCCTTTTCAACTCTTAATTAGGCTGCCTATGATCTCCTTATAGAAGATTAGACAAGGTAACTTGGTGCTCGCCCTATCACTTCAAGCTGGGTTGGAAATGGGTTTGTTACAGACCTGTGTTATGTCTCATATATTTTTGCCTTACTGCTGTTCAGATGGAGTATGCCAAATTATACTTGGGTAGCTCACATTAATACAAAGCGTATCTGTTTCTCAGATATAAAGATTCCCAAGTGGGGAACTTTAATAAAATTGAAATTGATGTAGGGGAACTCAGCACTCTGAATTACTTTTCTTTATACTAGATTCTGTATACTAGATCCAGTTTTCACAACAGACTGGCTGGTTGGATGCTGGAATGTGCATGTGTTATTTCTACTAGTGAAAAGATTAAAAGGTGCACTTCTGCCTGAAATTGCTGGGGGCATGGCTACACAACAAATTACCTTGAGGCAGAATAAGCGTGGATTTACAGTGATTTAACTTCTCCCGAGGAAACACTTGTGCACAAACCTCGGGTCAAAGCATGGGTGGATGCACTGTTTTACAAAGAGGTTTTGCATCTTTATAGCTATCAGTGGAGCCTGTCATGGATAAAAATGAAAACAAAAAACCCCAGAAGAGCATGGATGTTTAACAATCATAATTTTCAGAAGGCTGTTTAAAGGTGCTTTAATACTCAGTACAAAACAGGAATATTCAAGTCAGAATTAAGTGAAGCCTATTTATAATACATATTAGGTTATGCTTGACAGTGTGACAGCTTTCTGTTGTGGTGCTATCTAAAGGCACAGCAGTGTGAAGTAATACTGAACAGGCAGAGTAAAATGGAACCGCTAAAGATGAAATATTTCCTGAAGCAAGTGTTTTGAGGAATATTTGAAGGAAATCACTATTTGAAGAACATCAGTTGCAATCTCGCCCAAGTCAATGGGAGATTTCTCTGCAGATTTCAATGTCATGAGATCAGTCCCATGGGAGGCAATAATTATGCTGCCCATAAAACCTGGGGAAGAAATGGACTTGGTCACTGTCTAGTGAGTTAGAAGAACCTAGGAGTAAGGAAGAGATTTACAAAAGAACTAAATTGCACATAAGTAAGGATCAGTAATTCTGTGGTGTGAGAGACAGGAAGCCATAGGAGGCATTTTAGTAAATATGGGGAATGATAACAATGAGATACAGTAGATTTAAGCAACAAATGTGGAGATGCATTGATTTATGCCCATTGGGGATGTCAGATCCATAGATCTTGGCCAATTTGACAGCTCAGTAAAGGACTCACACTGGTACTTTGGGAATATATGTAGCATTCTAGGCTAGAAAAGTATCTGTCCTAGAGGAGTGATTTGTTTTGCAGCATGAGCTATAGGAAAAAAATGTTCATTGCAGTGTGAAGTGAATGTTGTGAGGAGGAAGCTGGTTGTTTTGTGAGAAGGTTGGATTGCTTAACTAGGGGTAGATGAAAAGAATACTGAAATGTTTCTCTGTAGACAGATAATCTGGCCTTGGTTTCACTCATGCACGGTATTGATTTTAACACCAATCAAAATGTGCAGTGGAGAACAGATGGATAAGATCATACCAAAAAAAAAATCAGCATTATAAAGGTAAGAGTTGAGAGAAGGTTACCTATTAGATTTCATCTACTCTACGGAGAAAAGCGTTAATAAGAGAGATCTAGGTAAAGGCAGAAAGAATTTGACTAATGGGCAATAAGTAAATTTAAAACACTTTGCCAATTATAGGTGTTGAGAATGTGCCAGGATATGAAGACCTAGGGGTAGAAATCCAACTGAAATGGCAGAAAGTGTAGATAACTTATCTATGTCTTTTCTGGAGGCCTGAGCTGATCAAGCTGAATGGTAGTAGGTCACAGCTGGCAGGCCCAACAAGAATTACCAATTCAAAGTATTTTCAGGCAGCCTTATATTCTGTGGACTTTCTTCAGAGAACTACTATAGTTTATTAAACTTCACTTTTTAAATGAGAGCAAACAGCTATATCTGTGCAGAGTTTAAACAGAACCAGTTGCTAGATGGATACGTGTCTGGAGAAGGTGGCGTACGTGTCTGGTCTCTTCTGGTGCTTTTATGGGAAGTTTTCAGAGCACTAGGCATGCATGACTCTTTACTTGTCACGTAAAGAAGGTACTGTTTTATTCTAGTAATTCTGGATAAAATAATTATCTTGTTAAACTAGAAAATATATGCTGGAATATAGACGTGGAGAAATTGTTATATTTACCCTGTCGTGCAACCAGCAGTCTTTTTCATTACTATTTAATACAGTTTAGGACTCGATGCAGTCACAAAAATCAGTTTAACAGCAAGGACGATGCAGAGTTTGTATATGCTCTGCATTTTGAAGAAGGCTTGTCCTGTTTGTTTTCTAATTGTGAGTGTGGTTTGTTTTCCCCTCCCCCCCCCTTTTCTTGCATGAGATTCTGAAAGGCATTTCTTCCTCTGTTGGAATTTGTTTGGAAAATTTAGGAAAATCTGTATTTATGCCCTGTCTTAAATACTATAATATTTTAGTAGGCATTCACTAGGAATTAGGTCTGTGATATTRATTTTGGGTGAGTGCCTTGTAAAATCTTGTCTTTCTATATCAAGAAAAGGTTTTTGTTTTGGTCTCATTACAAATACAGCAACTTAATTTCATTACTGTAAGAAGAAAATAATTGTTTTCTCTCCACCTGTCCCTTTTCTAAGAATGATCTGATTTTTAGTGTACAATCATATCTGTTTTGAGAGTTTGTTTTTATAATAAATTGTATCTGAAATGAGCATCCAAGTCAAAGACATACTGAAACATGTAACTACCTTTCTGTGAATCTGTTTAGGTGTCAACAAGCCATCTGTAAATTCCATTTATAACAATGAGGTGATTTGCCCGTTGTTTGCTGGAAGCTGTTGCTGTGAGAGAATCAAAAGGTTGGGTGCATTTGTGTCTCATTTAACAAGAGCGGCCAACAGGAGTGAATACATTCTCTGGAGTAGTAGGAGAACACTTGCAGTGAGCACTGCTGTTACGGTAGAGGCTTGGGGTTTCTCGGTAGTTACTATGGAGCATTTGACATGGAATGCTGTTGGCAGGCTTGGAGATCTGAGGTGGATGGTCCTGAGGCAAGAGAAAAAGAATTAAAAAAATAAAATAAAATAAAGGCAATGTTTTGTTGTCTGGCAGTGGTGCAACTGTGTAATAAGCATTACTGGGGTAGATGTTCTGCAACAAGGATTGTGTGGAGATACTAGTGTGGTGGCAGAATCACAGGAATGGCAACACTTCCTTTTGGTAATGAATTGAAAAGAATATAAGCAAAAAAGCAACCATACTTGCTTCCAGAAAGCTCACATTTGCTGCTTCAGTTCAAATCACACTGTTGTTACTAGAGGATGTCTGGGGAGACATTTGGGGTCCAGAGAAGTGCTGGATGGACACATGGATGCTATTGAGCTGCTTTTTGCTTTCTGGTTCAGTGGCTAAGAAAGGCCAAGGGTTTGGCCTGTTCCTACTTTCACTGCACTCAGCAAAACAGTTGTACTGACAGTGTGGAAGCTTAAGCTGTGCTGTGCTATGGTGACACCAGAGGCTGACTTATTCTTGACAAGGGTATGTGCAACTAGCATTTGGTCTACTTTGCTGCTAGGGCAATGCCTGCAGCAGTATGTTACATTGTAGCTCTGTAGTGGTCTGCATGAAATGTCTTTAGATGCCTGTGGTTTAATTATAGTCCCAGCAGTGGCAGCGGTTCTATTCATTGGTTCAATTTGAAGACTGATGCATTTGAGTGTTTCAAAAACATGGTGTTTGTGGGAAAAAGTTATGCTCAAAACCTTTACAGTTAATAGGGAATTAATCCAGGGGGTCTATTAATTGATTGTCTTGTCCCATTAGCTGTACTTGGCATCTCTATCACAGTTTGATCTTATTCGCTACTATGTTTGGCATTTGGCGCTGTAGTTTAAATTTACTTAGGAAATAGTCTAGTTTCTTATAACTATGTTGGATACGTGGGCTGACCAGAGACAACAAAAATCACAAGTACTCATTTTTTTTTCTCCTTGTGGAAGGCAAAACCAGAACTGTTAAAATGGACCTAACTTGTAGAATAGAAGAGTACTTTAAAAGCCAGGCTTTCAGAAGTGCTGTACTTCGACTCGGCTGATGAGAGAAGGAAGAAGTCTTCCAGCAGAAGACCTTGCCCTGTTGGGTGTGCAGGTCTATGGAGACCTTCTGTGTCCCTGTGAGGATGCTGGTGTCTGCGCCATGTGCAGGATGTGGCTTGAGTTAAAAATGCCGAGCATTTTTAAGCCAGGACATTTTGTAAGCCTTGCTCTGGGTATGACTTATGTATATGGTCTTTTATTCCATAGCTGATATGGTATTCTCGGTAGTACAGATGAGGACCTACAGCTTTGACAATCTCATGTTCAAACTTTTTGGTAATATTTACAACAAAAGATAGTTTTGCACTCAGAAATTGGTTAGATTGCTTGCTGGCTCTACAAAATGCGAGACACAGATTTTGAGTGAGTAAATCAGTCTTCTCACAACTGTTTCAGACTGACATGCAATAAAATGTTTAAGTCTTCAGATTGTTCACCTGTTTCAACTTTCTAAGAATGTCTAAAAAAAGTGTCATTTTAAAAATGAAAATTTGAAATATGCTACTTTCTGAAACAGTCCCTTGTGTTTTTATATCAAAATACTCATAATTTATGCTATTTTTGTGCTTGCTATTTTTTTCTGCTAGTCTTTAAACTTTGAAGGAGAAACTAACTGTTTTCAAAGTGTGTGAAAGCTTGTAAGGGTCAGAGTCCTCCGGCATGCAAAAGCATGCCCTGCCACCTCGATCCCTGGAGGCGCATCTCCTTTTCTTTGCACAGTAAGGATATGTCATCTGATGGGCTCCGGCCCGTGCTGCCACCACAGTTTTCTCCATTTTCTGTGTCATCACTTTGCTTCTCCTTTGCCTTTCACCTGTCTTCTGAACCCTTTTCCGCAGTTTCTCCATTTCTTCTTATGGTCTGTGTTCTAATATTGTCTTACCTGGCCTTTACACATTACGTGGTGCCATTTTCCCTGTAAGTTTGGCTTCAGTCTCTGAAATAGCAGAGGGCTTCAGCTCCCTTGACAGTAACTGGGTTCTACAGCTCTTCATCTGGTTGTTGTGAGGCAGATGGGGGGAGAAAAAACACTTCCAAAAGTACTGGAACTATGATAACACTTTGAGAATTCTTCTTACTGTGCTAATATATTTATGTATTTCAGAAGCCACAGACAAAGATACCCAATAAATCTTTAATATTATGTGCACACATAAAATTTTAAATTACTTTTTAGTGACCTCATTGTGGACAGCTGGAGAGAGGAAATCCCGCAGGAATGCAGTACTCTTAATTCTGGGCTGCTCTGTTTGAATTGTTATTTTCTTAGAAATTAAAGTGCCTGTATTCAGCAATCAGTTCACTTTAGGCCAAGTCACTGATATGCATGTATGTGGGATCTTAGTTTTGGGATTCCACAGTTAGCTTTCTTTGTAGAAATGGCTCATCTTTCAAAAGTGTTGAGCAACCCAGCTCACCGTGTAATCAGTGGAAGCTGCAAGGGCTCGGCAGCTCTGAAAAGCAGGCCGCTTCTATTTTGGTGACTAAATCTGGAATTTATTCCACCAAGTTTGTAAGTGTTGCCCTAAACAAACAAAAAAATAATATTACTGACTTTGGCAGGTTTTGGACAATTTTAGCTTGACATACCACACTGCAGTGTTATGCTGTTTTTCAGGCTGGGCCCGGTATGTTTTAGAAACAGAGAAGAATTGCTGTTTCAGCACAAAATTCGGTAATACTCTTGTGTAACCCATTTCCTCCCAAAGAGGGGATGAGTTTTTCATGGAAGATACTGCACAGGACAGATCTACACCTCTGCACTCAACACGTCCTTTCTAGGAGAACAAGTTCACAAACCAGTAATGGTAGATCTCCTGGCTCCTTCTCATTTCTCCTGTAGCCTGTCTGCATGGGCTTTCCATGTGCCAAAGCTCAAGGAAGCCAGCAAAACTCTGGGAATCCTTTTGTTTTCTCAGGTACTTCCACCCCCATCATGCTGGCTGGTCCCTCCAATGGAATCGGCACAGCAGGTGTGCTTGCCCCAGCAGGGAAATGATTCCCAGGCAAACTGGGAGTCTTAAGGGAAGCCTGCGTACGTGGTCCAAACTGCCACTGCGAGCAGATACATCTGTGAAGTTTGTAGTTAATTTCAGCTTGCCTAGGAAGTATTACACACAAAGGTGTATTTGAAGCAATTCAAAAGACAGAACAGAAAATAAAGCTGAAGAATTTAGCATGCCACAAAAAAGTAAAATTTGGATAACTGACTTAATGCTTATTTCTTTTCTTAAAAAGAAGAGAAACTGGTGCTTAGGTAAAGTAGATGCATCTTATTTTAGATAGAAACTTTCTTTATTGTGTTTTACGATTCACTTGGGATGTTGAAGTGGTTTTTATATTTCAGTTGTCCTAAGCAATTTCTTCGTGTGTGTGTGTGTGTGTGTGTGTGTGTGTATATATATATATATTTTTTTCAAATATACATGCCCTCAGTGAGTTCAAAGTTACCTCTATCATGATGATCCAGGTATGATGGTCCCTGTTAAACTGAGCCTGGAAAATTACCAAGTCAACATGGTAACTTGGTGAATATGCCCTGAAGAAACAGAAAAAAGGAAGGATAAAGGAGGACAGGTGACAGATACTCCCCAGTAATTTGAGGAATCCACATGCAATTTCAGAACTTTAAAATGCTGAATGTTGCAAGCTTGGTTCAAACGGCAGGCTCTTTTATTTTATTTTTTATTTTTTTTTTGGAAATTGCTTCTATGTAAGTGAGCCTGTTTTTTGAATTCTGAACTGTCTGGTCACTAAGCAACAGATCACTTATGAGGGGTCATTGGTCACTGAACACAGATGCCTTCTTTACTTTTTCTGAAAGAAAGGTATTACCTTTGGCATATTTATCTTTGTCTAAATGGTATGCATTTTTTTCGTGTTCTGTCTTGTAAGTGAAGAGCAATGTTATTCTCAGAGTCGGTGCAATACTTACCTGAGCATCTGTCTGTGTGTGTGGTGATTGCTTTTTTCCTGGAGGAGCTGTAGGCCAGAAAGGGCTGGAGTTTGAGGGAGAAGTATAGTTAAGTCGCTAGTGATCATTCCTCTAAATCCTTGGAGCAAAAGTAATTTGATGGCAGGTTCCAACTCTTAGAAAGGGTAAGCTTAAAGAGTGAATTGACACAATGGAGAACACCTGAATTCTTATGGAAGAGTGAATATACTAAAATTTTTATTAGGGCCCTTCATTACACCGAGGGGATTGATTGCATGACGTTTAAAGCTTCCAAAATGTTGTGTTTGGTTAGCTCATTATGACATTGCTTAAAAAACTGAAATGGATCTGCCTAGGCACATTGTGTAGTACCAGACATAGCGTGACAACATGACTAATGTGCATCTACAATTAAATCAAGTTCCTGAAGTTTTCTTTTTTCGTAAGATAGTGCCAAGAGATCTCAAAGATACTGTGATAGTGTCTGGAGCAGGGGTATGGTGCCTCCTATTTTAAACTGTTGTCTGTAATCTACTCATTACTTTCTCTATGTGCTGTATTTTCATCTAATGAGTACAAATTTAAATTGGGGATTTTTTGCAGCCTAGCTTAACTGTGTATTTGTCATATGTAGTGTACTGACTGTTACATATCTCTTTCTCTGTGCAAAACAAGTTCAAAATACTGTCAGAGCAGAATGATAAGGCTTTATTCCTATTTGCATTAAGGCAAACTTATAGAAGTGTAGTAGAAAAGATGGACTTTAAAACAGGATACTGGATATTAGGCTGGCACTTTCAGTCCCCTTGTGTGACTAGATGGTATTAAATTATCTGAGTGTAAATGAGCTTTTACGTTTACTTCACAAAAGTGTAAGTGATCACACTAGGCTCAGGGCAGCAGGGATTAAGTTTACTATGTTTACGACAGGTTAGTATGTGTTTATGTAATTCATTAAAAAAAGCTGAGTGAGAAGAAGCAGGCCATATTTCAATTGGAATAGTTTTCACAAACTAATTGAACTGACAGCTTGGGTCAGCTCATGTCTTTCCTCTCTTGCTGTGCAAAACCTTACTTGGATGACAAGGTAATTATGCTGCTGTAGCAGAATATAACTACTCGCATGGAGTGAGACAGAGTTTAAATAAATCCTGGCTTATCTTGTAGTATAGGCTCCCCATAACATTGTTTCTTTATTGTGGGGATAAATGTGAAATATTAATGTCTTTCAGCTTCAAGCTAAATGTTGCACCTCCAACAAACTATCATATTTTATAGCAATGCAGCCTCAATATAACGTTTTGAAAATTGAGATCCTGTGGCTGCTGTTATTAAGACACAGAATGTACTGTCTTCTGTTGTCAAAACTTATTTTTATTGTCAAAACTTTAATATGCTTAGTGTTTTAAATAGTTACTGTAATTGAAGCTTTTGGATGAAGAACATGATGCTTGGTGATGTGACTGAGGAATATTTATTACTTTGAAATTACAGTTTTTAAATTGAAATCTTTGATTCATGCAGAAAACTTGTTATTTAGATTTTTAATGAGAATTCTGGATATATCCCTTGAACTATTTGAAGTACCACCTGGTAATGAATAAAGCAGTGGTCAGAGAAGAGTGAAATGAATTATTAATTTTTATTTAAGATTCAAATCAGTTTAAATAAAAACATGAAAAAGATTAATGTGGAAGTCAGCAAGGCAAACCTATAGACTGTGATCAAAATTCACAATCTCACTTCTGCCCTCTCTTGCAAATAAAGCATTTGTCTTTGTTTTAAGTGAGTTAGAAGTAGAACCTGCTTTTTAGCTCAGGTACTAAGTTAGGATCTGTTGCAGGTGTTGCTCTCTGTTCAAGGCAAGATGTATTTTTTTTCAACAGGTCAAGCAACTCCGTTCAGCAGGTTGTTCATGTTGCTGTATTTTCATGGGCCAACTTTTCTGGATGTTCCTTGGGGATCCATTGCTGCAGCTTGGATCTGAGCTGCTTTAGTGTTGGGTGTAGATAACCAGAAAGCCAGGACTTGTCTTGTGTGTGTGGTTTCCCCTGTGCGTGCCCCCCCCCCCCCCCACTTTTCTCTATTCTTGCAAGGTAGACTTGGAAAAGTTTGGCTTGCTGGAAAAGAGGTTTTCCCCTTGAGTAACTTTTGGTCAATGAAACTAAATCCACGTAAATGATCAGTTCTGGCCTACCTTTGCAGGCTGACTCAGGCTCCTACCTGGGAATTTTATACAGAGCATGGAAAAAGTTGCAGTAGATCGTGTGTGAGAAGTGTCGGGGAGCAGGCTAGGGCTGGCAGCTCATTCTTGTGTTCCTTGTCGGTCTCGCAGTGAAGAACAGAGCCCTGGAAGGGAAGGTGGCAAAGCAGCACCCTCTCTTTCCTTCTAATGGAGCCAAAGCTGCTCTGGGGATTTCAGTATAGGGTTTATAGAGTGCAATTTAGGGTCAGTTGTATCTATAACTATAGAGGTATTTTTATTTCTGCAGTCATATCCTAGAGTCCTGAAAATCACAAGGTAGATATAGCTGAGCTAAAGGAGTAATTGAAATAATAATCAACAAACCTTTTCTGTTTGTGCAAGACCTGTAAGCCTCTTTGAATTTTCTTCATATGTTCATCATCCACACTTCAAACAGTAACTTTTTACTGTATAGTTTTCTGTGTTACAATTTTAGTTCTGTTTAATGGTGATTCATCCATGAAGTCACCAGTTTACTGCAACACTTTCCTGACTGACAAAGAAACAGAACAATAGCCTTTGAACAAACATCACCTTTCCTAAATGTGAAGTGCCACGTCTGTGGTTATGTTTGTGCACATGGTTCTGCATTTTACTAGCATTCAGGCTGGTAAGTCTTGTTTGTGAGAAAGAATGTTTGTTTGAAAAAGTACCCAGAAGTGGCATAAATTTGGCCTAAGGAACTTGCTTAAGAGCTCACCCGATCTTTTCAAGAAGTCATCTGTCAATAATTTTAGGTGAAGAAACTTTCAGGTTATGCTTTTGATCTTATATGAAGCGAAGCCTCTGATGTTTAGGCTTTCTCTTTGGTAGCGTCGTGGACTCAAGAGTAGATCTAAACATGACACCTTCTGACACCTGTCCAGCTGTTACTTAACAA
Organism: Apteryx rowi; assembly: GCF_003343035.1. Classification (NCBI taxonomy): domain Eukaryota; kingdom Metazoa; phylum Chordata; class Aves; order Apterygiformes; family Apterygidae; genus Apteryx; species Apteryx rowi. The sequence goes on from NW_020451016.1 coordinate 1,367,033, forward strand.
TAAGAGTAATGAAGTGTTGCATGACCTGGCAGTTTTAGCATCTTCTTTTTTCATGCCTTTAGTTTTCATATGTCTCTCTTTCATTTTTAAATACTCAGTATTCACTAATTTCCCCCAGTACTCCCTATCTCATTTCTTAGTCATTTGAATTGTGTCATTTCAATAGCCATAACTGTACAGAGCAAGTGAGGGGAAAAAACTTTTTAAATGCTATACAGTGCTTGTGTTTGACAGATAGAACATAGTCATAATGCTCCTGAAATCCTATTTCACCTGACGGCTTTAAAATCGAGGTATTCAGTTACGTAAGTGCAAAACGTTCACATAGTGTATGTACCAAGGAAAAGCCTGTATAAGTAGTGCATGATCCTTTCTCTCGCTCACGTGTGCTCTCTCTCTCTTTTAAAAAAGTGACCACACATGTCTCTAATGATTAACTGAGTGGTTGGAAAAGAATTAAGATCTGGTTTGGTTAGAGGCTGTTTTTGGAAGTAGTTTGCAGGAATTTTTTGAGCAACAAAATCTCATGAAATTTTAGCTAAAAGGGCAGTGATTAAGTGAAAAGAAATATGGTTATATCCAAAGTGGGTCACACAGCCAGGCTTTTTCTGATTTTAGTTCCGAGTTGAATTAGAAATTAGAAAGACAGATTTCAGTTGAGGATTCAAGGTGGAAGTGTTTTCAATTACTTACCTAACAGACCCATTTTACAATTCTGTAAGGTGTAATGTGACAGAACACGTTGGTACTCAGGCATATCTTCTGTAAACTAAAATACAGAAGGCAACCAACCTAACAAAATTGCTGCAGAGGAGAAAATATGTTTTAGTTGGTTTGTTTTTAACTTTTCAAAAACAACATTTAAGTCATCTTCTATCATGAACCCTAAATATTTTTTATAGGGTATTGAAGATCTAAATTAGGAAGTCCACTAACTTGTGTAGCACTGTTCAAACACCATCTGGAAATAGCACCATTTATTAAATAAATAGCATCATCTTTCTAATAATGTCCTTTGTTCCAGGCTGTGCATCATCTTTTTTTTTATCAACCAGCTGCTCACTTTGTTGACCATTAATGAGTTGCTGTTTTTACAATTAGAAGTGACTTCAACTTTTACTCAAAAATGATCACAGCTGTAGCAGAGTGATGTTGCTTTTTTGTATGATTTGGGATTCCTTCAAGCGTGCTCACTTCTTAGGAAAACTGCTGCTGCCTAATTACTTGACTGAAAATGCTAATGCTTTTATATTAGGGAGAAAAATCAACTTTTTAATATCACATCCCTGCTTAAAACTGACATTTTTCATGTTTATGCAGCCAGTACAAGCACAGCTACAGTCTGTAGGTGCATCTGCTTGTTTTATCCATGCGTTTAGGTCTTTGAGCTTTGGGGTTGCTACATTTGATGTCTGTACTCATATGCTGATCTCTGTAAATTATATGCTGAACCATTGTAGAGTATGTAATTTGCATCTGAACTGTCGGAGAAGTGCAGGGACACAGTGTGTATAGTACAGAGCCCTCCCTAAAAGAGGCAGGGCTCCCTGAATCGTGCAGTCTAGCCCATTGCTATTGTCAGCTAGTATCTGAAAAAGAGACACGGGCACCTGCATCCTAGTAACAATAGCTGTGTTAGAAAAGTTCTGCTAATTCCAGACTAATTATATTACTCTTCTAGCATTGCTCTTTAGCTTAATTAGTTCTTTTCCCTCTCTGGTCAGCTCCTCCCCGTGTGCTTAGAGCAGTCCCATACCCACCCTCTCAGCCTTTATATGATAGGCTAAGGAGGGCCTTCTGCTTTGGGTCTTTTGTTGTAGAAGTGGCTCTCCATTCCAGTTAGCATTGCAGGTTTCTTCATCTCCATTTTCTCTCTCAGTTGCAATGTCAATGACTGTAAGATATCCTTAGTGCCTAAGAAATGCAAAAAGCTAAGGTAGATATGCTGCATGTGTTTATACTTGGAATCCTATACTGAACATGCATTATTGTCTGTGTTCTGATAAAGTGAGGTATCAAGTGGTCAATCTAATTAATATAAACCTCATATAAATCTCCATCTCATATATCTCATAAAATTTTCTGCCCTTCTTCGTATTTTAGTAATGCATACCTCTAAGCATGAGAATATTTTGTGAAGAGGTGTTTTCTTACAACTCTCTCTAGTGTAAAATCTGCATGATGATCGTGTCTTCTTTCATTCTAGCATTCGCCACTGTGAAATGGAAAGACTTGGCCAGTGCTGTGACTGCTAGTTTGTTCAGTTGGTTCTTGTCTTCTTTCTTGAAACTTCTCATTGGATTATTGTTTTTATAATGCAAGCACTTATTCTTTAGGGCAGCGTGTATTATGCAGGAAGTCCTCCAAATCTTCTTCTGAATATTCATTGCTAATAACTGAGCTTGGATCTAGGCTGTGATTTAGGATATTTTTCCAGTGTTCTCAGGTACCTCACAGTCTACTGATGTTTCCCATTTATTTTTCAGATTCAGAAAGAGATGCCATATATCTGCATGAGTCCAACTTTCCTTCTAGATTTTAATTAGTGACTCTAGAAGAGTTAGATTTGGCTGGGTGGTTATTTAACCTTTTTACTGCCAATGACTGGATTTTCCCTCTATGCTTTTAGCCTCTTTTACTCTGTCAACAGGGATGGCTGACTTTTATTACTGACAGTAATGGTGTCACGTCAGATAGCATTTGCGATGATTTCCAAGAGGTGAGAAGGTGAAGGAGCCAATGTATTACTATAAATTTGAGCTATTGCCTCTTTTATGCAGCAAGAAGAGAAGCTCCTGAAAATAAAGGTTAATGAGCTGTGCAAAGCACAGTGGAAGTCATAGAAAATGAAAAAATAATTTTTGAACATCTGCACGGTACTTTCTAGCTTCAGCCAAGTCATCATGTACTTTAGAGCAGGCAAGGAGCTTTACAATTAACAACCTAGTTGATGTGCATAGTTCATTAAGATGTAATTTTTAATTGTAGTATATATTGCACTTCATGTTAAATAGCCGTTGCAGGTCGTAGCAAAACTGCAGTTTGATTTCTTGCTCAGGAAGAATTCAGTCACTGCTCTGTCATTCTGGCTTGACCTCAGGAATCTTTCTGAAAACTTCCTTGAAACTGAAATTGTCCTTTGCAGTAGTGATTTCTCTCCTCTTGAGAATTTGGGTCTTGCTTCATTAATGGCTCTCCCAGTACAACATTTGTAAAAGGTACAAATTAAAGGGCAATATTGAAAAAAAATAACATCAGAATTTTTAAAAAGGATTATGTTTAAATTGATTTGTCAAAAGTTAGTACATAAGATAGGACAAATCAAGAAGGTATATACAAGGTTTTCTTCTCAGTTTTTACCTTTTTTTTAAGCGGAGAGAGGATAAAACAAAGCATTAAAAAGCACCTCTCTTCTGTAGCTTCCCTTCATTGCTGTCAAGCCTGCTCAGAAGAAGAAATCTAAGAAGAAGAAAAAAAAGTACATCTTGCATGGACTCTTTCTCAGCGAGAACTTATGTTTATCGTCTCATTCATTCATATAAAGAGAATTCCCTTCTAAAGAAGCATGTGTCACACTTCGGTTCAATATTTGTCTGTTAGCTCGTTCATGGTAGCAGATCTTACATGTTTACTGGTTTAATCTTGGTGCTTTCTGGGGTCAAGTCATAGATTTCTTTAGGATGGCACAATCGTGCCATGTACCGAGGTGGCTGAACGCTGGTTATGTAATGCACCCCCTGAACATCAAATACAATTCCAGGCTGGAGTGTGCTTCTGCTGCCTTGTTTTAAAAAGGCAGGTTATTTACTCCAAGCGTGGAACAAGAGAAATTATGTAGCCTTTACTGACGTTTGTCTAGAGTGACCAGAATTGTACTAAGCTAAAAATCAATTTAGGTTATTGATTTTGTTCTTTAAAACTGTGACTTTTCATACTTTCAAAGCATTATCAGCGGGAAACATCTTCCAAGAAAAAGCAGTGTACTTTCTGTATGTGACCTACATTTCTTTCCGTCTTCACGTTATTATCCTTGATTACAGTTGGAATCCACAGGAAGCAGAAAGAAGTTGAGACTAGCAAAAGACATTGCAGAAATCCCCTCTTCTTGTATTGATTGCGCATATGCGGCACCTCTGAGACCACATTTTTTTCTGGGAGGGGATTAAGAGGGAACTCCTGTCCCTGCCTTGGCGACAGCGTGGCTGCTTCAGGCCTGGCAGTGCGTGCTTGGAGGCGGTAGCTGTTCCACTGTGCTGATGAAGGCGAGAGAGCTGCTCGAGCAGCACCGCTTTGCCCCTGCCTCGGACCAGGGGGATGCCTCACTGCCCATCTGTGTCTTTGATTGAAACAGTCACCAGAAAACGGAGAGAGCTCATCTGCCCTTGGCGCTTGTGTATATTTTGCTTCTAGTTATTATAAGCTAAAAGATCAGAAGTCGATAGAATAATTGAAATTAAGCAGTTTTGGGGTTGTACAGATATGGCATCGAGCGTTTGGGTTGCACACTGTTTAAAAATTTGAAATGGCCTTTTCATGATAATTAATTCTAAACTTCTTGGTCTCATTTTCGGAATTGTGGCTATGACATTAATAAATATAAGCTGTTTAAAACTTTTAAAGGAAACATTCTTTATAGAAGTATGCTAGTGAAAATAGTGGTTCAAATAAAAACTGTTTTTTACAGTTGGTTTCCAACAACAACTTGGAGTTTTGGTAAGAAGCTGTGTTTTTATTATCCAGCTGCAGCCATATAATACATTATTTCAATGGCAATGCTTTTAATACATACTTACATGTATCAAGCTGATGCTGTGATAATCAGCAATTCTTGAATTTCATTTTCTTCTCCGAAAGTGTTTCGTTTTATAATGTTGAGCGAGCCAAGTGCTTGGATCTCTCTGCTCCTAGGTTTGCTCATTTGTAAAATGAGCAGCACTCAAAGGGATGATGCACATTCACTCAATTGACAGTGATAGTGGCTTAAGACGCTACCACCTCCAGCCTGTTTGTTATCAGCTGTCTGATGGAGAGACCTTTCTGCACCTGCACATCGGTGTCTTGGTATCTGAGCTTAAACTTCTGTGGAAGGGCCCCATATAACTCTAGTACGGCTTACTCTTGTGCCAGTGCTAGGTTCTGGTAGGCAGGCAAAAGAGAGAGCTTGATATGGAGGAGGGGATGCTGTTTAAATTGCTGCAATAGGATTCACCAGAGCTAATTTGTCAGATTGCTTAGTTGATTATAAAGGTAATTTGAAGTCACTGTCTGTGTTGTGYAGAGTGATTTGTGTTGTTAGTAAACTGTCTGTACTTACTTTCCTTCTGTTGTGGATACCACAGCAGAGGTACCTTAGGGGTATGGAGTGGGTTGCAGTGGTGGATTAAAGAGGGAAGGTTGATATGCTTCAGCCCTCATCCCCTGCCCCGATGTCTTTCTCCTCTCCTCTCCTGTCCCTGAATATATACAGTCCATTTAGCAGAGAAAGCTGAAAAGAACAGATGACAACTCCTGAGCTTCCCCAGGCTACAGCGTTCAAACAAACTGGAGTGAGTGCTGGCCTACTTTATACATAATTTTGGGGAAAGTGCAGAAATTAGGGAGTGCTACATATTGTGTGTGTTTGCACTTCTGAGGGGGAAGGAAATGTCAGGAGAGGGGACAGTAACCTCATCAGGTTAATTTGCTGCAATGGATTAAATGAGTCATCATCCTAAGGCTGGTAGGGTGTAGTCCAGAGGACTCTTCCCTCATTGCAGGTTATGGCCTCAAGTACTGCATGCAAAAGAGGATGTGTCTGGTTTGGTGAGCAGAAAGCTTTTCTGCTCAAGGGAGCATTCGCAGTTACTGAACCAGTATGTCAAAGTGTATTGTATTATGTAATTCAGTGCACGGTTCAACCTTTGGAAGGCTGTATCATTATTTTAAAAAGTTCAGGAGGCATCATAATTTTCTTCTGCTTTGTCACAAGAAAAATTTGTATGACTTTAAGCAAGTATCCTCTTAGTAGCTTCAGTCTTTTCTTGTATTTGATTCTTTGGGGTTAAACTCTGGAAGCCTTATTAAAGGAGTAACTTTTGGTTAAAATACTTTTTTGTTGCATGTAATGAGAAAGGTGTACCATCAATGACTTGTAGCTATTGGTGGAAAAAGCAAGCAGAGTCCACGTTTTCTGTGCTTTGCTGCCTAACTCCAAAAGGGTCCAAATAGACAAGATGTAGGCCCAGAAACTTTTCATGTGATTCAAATTTTGGTACCACTCTTACAGTCTGTCCTACCTCCAGAATTAAAGCAAACCATGAGTCATTCCTCTACAAATGTGATTTGCTTAAATATCATTGGATTTTAAAATGTTATTTTATCTTACAGCCACCATATTTCAAATTTTACTTAAAAAATGAAAGCTGAAATATTAGTAGAATCAGTTTCATTCAAGGGATGGATTTTTATAAAAAACTCAATACTGCAAGTCTCAAGGTAAAATCATGAGAACTGGCAGCTTTGGTGTTGCACGTTTCCAAATGAAAAATGACTTTTTTTTTCCTACATTGTGCATGAAATCATTTATTATCTTGATGCTAGCAGTGTCTATATAAACTTCCCTGAATAGTCATAATTCCTTTATAAAAGTTATGTAAATATGTATTTTCAAATAATTAGGTAAGCAGTATGCTAAAGCCAACTGTCTAGCTAACAAAAACATTGATCCTAAAAGTATTGCTGAATAGATAATGAAAATCACTTCTTTTTAAGTCGCATTTTTTCACTTAAACTTTTTTCTATTGTAAAGTCCTAACTTTGTTTTTATTTTTGTATAAAAGAAAACTTTGTGCAGTATGGTACCTCCCCAGAGATTTTTTTCCTGCTGAAAATCAGTTTTTTTWAAAAAAAATACTTTAGTAGCTGATAGTTTGGGAACAAAATATTTTTTCTGCTTCTGGAAAATAAAGTAATAATAGCTTTCATGTGTTGCTCTTTTAGGGCCTCTGAGAAAAGGGCTTTTTTGCAGGGGAGAGGGTGTTTGTTTTTTAATGACCAGCTCTTGTGGTTATTGACTGTTGCAGGTAAATGGACACTAGGAGGCAAACAATTGGCTGTTGGTAAGGAGTTCTGTATTTTAATGCTGCAGGTCAGAATTTTGGTTTTGGAAGGCCAACATCTAATCTGGGAAGAGCTACAACCTAAACAAATGTAAGAATTGGCCATAATTAAGTCTTGCCAGTTCCATGCAGCTGGTACAGTAAAATTTTGATGTACTACATAGCTGTTTTGGAAATGCTTTATCAAATATTTGTCTTTAATTGGTGGCATGTTTCATATCCTTTGACACATAAAATCGGGATTCCTTGTGCCGTTTTTCCACTTGTACAGCTCTTAAGTATGTATCAAAAGAAAGATATATTCTAAAGAAAGGTATATTCTAGTAAACCCTGAAGTGGCTCAAATAACTTGTATGCTCGTAATAGTGTCATAATGTGTAGGCATAGTCTTCCTGGACCTTTTAACAGCAGAAGTAAATTGTGTAGCCCTTTGGGAAGGGGGTTGCCTTTTTCCACTGGTGTAGCAGGGATTCTTTTTTTGTTTATTTTCCTGTCTTGTCCAATATCAGTCACGCCTGAGCTTTCATCACCCATCTCTCCTAGTAAAATAATTCAAGAATAAACCTTCATACTTGTGAGAAGAGAAAAACAATGCATTTCTGGATGTAATGGTTGCTTAGTTTTAGGTGGTGATGCAGCCCTAGCATAGTGCTGTCTATTATTGGGTAGATTGAGGTAAGGTGGTAAATGGCCTCTCTCAGTAGTACTTCTCTTTTAAATGGACTCTTCTTTTATATACGCGTGTATGTTTGTTTGTAATTGCTTATGTGACGAGCTGAATTATTATTTCTTAAAGCTGCTTTTAGAATTGCTTTTCCTTATGGAAAAGTCTATTTTAGACTAGTATTAAATCCAGATTGCCTATGTAATGTATCCTCAATGTTTGGATTTCCACTGCACTTCAGATAGGCTGTAGTTACTTATATATAGATGCTATTGTATTATTGTATTATGCCTCTGAAAATGGAGATTCTGTTTTCAATGGGCTGAAGATTATGAAAAGATAGAGAATATCTTCCCATGTGTAATGGGAAGATGTCTTGGTCTATCATGCAATAAAACTCCTGAATATCCTCTTTATCAGCTTCACTCTTCACCAGGTGTTCTGTGAGTAATGAAACAGAAGTCAAGACAACAGGAATCTTCTCTTGAAGATACTTTCAAGTTGAGTTGATTGGATCTTAAACATTGCAGATATCTTATGTTGTGACTCGGAAGTGGCAAAAAAGTATTTCTATGCTACTACTACAGCACCTGAGAAGTTCCTCTGCAGTTCTGAGAAGTTCTGCATTTCCTGTGGTAATGAATCAGACTGTGCTAGCTGTAGCATCTAGTATTCAGCTGAGGTTCTCAAATCTTGTTTTAACCTTTTTGTGGGGGAAATTGAATCCTGACTGTCTTTTTTTAATTCAGTTGCAGTTGAATTTGTTTTGGGAATAACAAATTCAGTTTTCTCCATCTGAGATTCAACCCCTTGGAAATACTGAGGGTATCTGAAGATAATGCTGAATTTGCAGCTTTCCTCTTTTGTGGGAAGAGGAAAGGGGGAAGAAATTGATGTGAAGGTGATTTGTCAGTCCCTTCCAAAGTCTTGGAACAAGTCTTCTCCTTTCCTGTCATTATTGCTCTCCTTTAAATGTCAAGTTTTGGAAGCATTATCAGGAATATTACAAAACTGAGCTTTCAGGTTGGTTATGACTCCAGGCACATTGCTGAAGATGTGAGTGTATTCCAGAAACTATACTATTAGTACTGATCATTTTCTTCCAGGATTTATTTTTGCTAAATCTTTTTAAGATGTGTTAGCTTTTTGATAGTCTTCCCATTGATACATCCATAGAGCTAAGCAAAGGATAAATTTTACGTAGCAGTTCCTCACTGAGAAAGAAATAGATACTCATCTGTCCTGAGAGGAGCTCTATTGTTGGGATCCTACAGCTTCTGTGTGGCTTCCTGGTCTTTGCCTGGAGGTCGTTGCCTGGGAGTGGAAGGCAGGACAGATGACATTGGATGTGTTGGGGCGTCCACAGAATGGTCATGCTTCTCACTTCCTTAGCTGAAATTATCCAGCAACTTAGAGCGAGTCATGATGAGGACTACCTGACAGATGACTGCAGCACATTTTTTGTAGGAAATGCAATGTGAAATCAAATGGCAGCAATAGGCAGTAGTTTGTCATTCAAAGCACAGAGGACCACATCTCTGCCTATCTGCCCGTTCAGATATCTTCCCAGATGAGTTTGGGAGAGACTGTTGTTTCTGACAGCTCCTCCCAGAGAAGGGAAATGACTTATTTTGTGGGCAGCAAATCTTTTCTGTCTGATCTAAGGAAAAGTATATCGTTTTTTCTGTTACAGATTTTTGGCTTCTTATGCTATAAAGCAAGCAGGACCATAATTTCAAATATCAGCAGCATAAATGTGCAATTTGATCTCTTCTTATATTGAAATACAGCTTTTAAGGGCCTGAAAAATTGACAGACATTTTCATTGGCCATTGCTTTTTTCAGGGGAGATTTGCCTACCAACTAGTTTTCTCACTGGAAATAACCTAACCTGTGTGAAGAATAACATGTGACTGCAATATCTCAGGAGGAGGGGCAGAAGTTGGATAATAATTGAGACCTCTTGCTTCGGAGGGGGTATAACTTTGTCATCCTTGTTTACTGTCACACATTAATTTGATGTATGCATCGCCTTCAGCCTTTGGACTGGCACAGGGTGCCTCCACCAATGTTCTGCCCATTGCTATCCCTCTTACATTTGCAAAGGGGGAATTGGTCTTCCTCTTGGTAGGCTTTGCTTTGGCCCTCGTTACTCCTTTGGGTGTGCACAGGAGGGCTCAGAAATGTTAAACCTATCATTTTCTCTGAATTGGATCAATTTTTAACTTCCTGCTATGGCACATTTGAGATGTTTCTTGTTATTGTAAATGAAAAGAACATTAGTCAATGATGGTTGTTATAAGGTTACTACTAAACGGGCTTTAGTATGCTTGGCGGAGGCAGTTGGTTAATAGCCTTGAAGTATGAAAGAATATTGGGTAGTCTGAGACATGAGAAGTAACTACTGGGATGTACAAGTAATGGCTCAGTGCCTAATGTGTGTGGGAGGTAGTTCTCATGGCGACCTTCATATTGGTTTGACTTGATCTTCTCCTTTTGTCAAGTATTTTCAGTTGTTGGTAGATGTAAAGGTAGCTGTAAAGGTGTTCCAGTGACACAGCCTTGGTTTGCACAGCATTTGATAAGTATCTGTAGTTATTATCACCCTACCAGTTCAAGTAAGAATATGTACTTCAGCTTAAATCCCATGTATGGGGAAGATAATTTTGCTTTTTAAATGCTGTGTCTGGTCAGATGCAGAATGTTGATACTTAGGGTAGAAGATTGAAAAAGATATTGATAGTATCTTTCTGTAGAGATAGAAACAAAATAAAATTTGCTGCAGTAGAATGGCAGCATTCATATTCTGGTTGCAGAATATTGAATAACTTTTTTAAACCTCAAGTTACTCAAGAGCTTTAGTTCAGTAATGGACATGATATCAACCAGCAATTTTTCCCTTTTAAGTGGAAGAAACAAGAACTGAAGGATTAAATGGTGGTTAGAGGACACTTTTGTTTGGTATTTTAGCCTCTTTGCATTTTGTGAGCTTTCCTTTACTCCTTTTCAAAATGTGGTAACATCCATTCCCCACTTTTTCCAGTTTGCATTGCCTCACTGTTAGTTATCATTCTCATTAAACCAAAGTATGAAGAAATATATAAAGAATGTTGCAGATTGTAGACATAGATTGATGTTGACAGATCTTGCTATTTTAGAAAGCAAAATAACATTGTTTAATTTCCCTTTAGGACTCAGATTTGCAAATTGCTAGATGAATCTCATGTGAAGGCTTTTCATTCATTTTTCAGTACAGCCTATCACTTCAATGGTGAAATGATAATTTATTAGAGATGTAACAGATTGGATAATGATGACTTCACTGGTTGAGATGACATCACAGAAATTGAATGCCCGATTCTGCAAACCACATAATCTAATTTTTAATACTAAGCATGTATTGAAACCATTCTAATTCAGCAAAATACATTCTTTTTCCTAACTTCTTCTAAAAAGATGTCTGACTAGAGCAGGGAAGGAAAAGACACACCAAAACACAGTCAAGTGCAATGTGTCTCCCGCTATATGGTGAAGCATGTAGATTATCAGCAATTAGGCACCAGTCCTTTAGGGCTCAGATCCTACAGTGACACATCAGCAACAACAGTGCAAATAACAAAAGCATTACTTTTGAGCATTCCAGTTATGCTGCAAAACTCTCCTTGGATCAGAGTCCTTGGTAGACTCTGCCGGCTCATGTCCTGCCTGCTGCTTCTCCTCTGTAAGGCAGCATCTTGCTTGCGAGGCCTGATGATCCGCTAGAGATGTTTCCACCATATGGTCATCTGATACAGCTATATACAGGCTGATCAGGGATCGTCCTAGTCTGCTTACCTCTTTTTGCTGTAGATAGTCCTGTGTCTGCCTACCTTTGTCTGCTTTTATCCAAAATGCTAGTGTTCAAATTAGCCCGTATTAGGTGCAAGGTCCTGAGATTATTTTTAGTTGTTTGAAGCTCAGAGTTCTGTCTTGGCTTCCATCCTGGAACTGCTTCCCTAAAATAGCTTGTTTCTGGATTCTTTATTTGTTCTTGCATCTTGGCAAAAGAAAAATAAACAACCATTCTTCATCATGGTCAAATACAGCCCTTAAATAGAGGGATAAAAGGGAAGATCTGTAATTTTTGGTGTGAAGATGCCACACTGAACATATAAGTAACTCAATTCCAGCAGGCTCATGTTGAATGAACACAGGAGCCTGAAGGAGCTAGTCTAATCATCAGCTTTGGCCTGTGCATATGGATGATGGGCGATGTAGCACAAGGGCAGCACAAGAAAGAAACCTAGCTTTAAATAGGTGCAGTATGACCTATTTTCCTCTCTTGTGCTGTATAGTATTCTGCTGCTGGCTCCTGTTTATACAAGCTTATCCTCTTCAGTACTGTTGGCTGTACTGACACCTGGGTTTGTTGGTGGCTGGAACTAATGTCCAACCTATTTTATAACCGTGTATTTCGAGGTCTGCCCCTGCTTACTCTTCCATGCCATTAGGCTGAGGTTAGTCCTGCGGGTATGGAGGAGTTTGGCATTCTCTGGGTCCGCAGTATCCAGGGACAGTGCAGTTTGAGGGCCAGGAATGGCTCTGCATTGTGCCTCTACTCAGCTGTGTAAGGGGGTACAGCTTGGCACAGTAGCAAATGCCAGTACTGAGTTTCGATCTAGTATGGGGGGTGGAGGGGAGGGGAGGAAAAGCAACTTAAATTTTACTTTTGATTTAATTTTAATCTTTAAATTAGTAAGAATGTAAGGTTTCCCAAACTATGATTTCTAGAAGAACTGTAATCATTTTAAGAAAACAAAGCCTAGGAGCATTATGATGTTGAATGTAGAATAAACAGGTGTTTGAAGTGTGTTGTACATCTGGACGTGACATATCAAATAAGGAGTTTAATTTCCTAATTTGTTTTGGATCTTACCCCCACCCCACACCCCCTATATTCATCCCTGTTACATTTTCTCCCTTTTGTGCCTACAATTGCATACATTATTAGAACTGGCAAGATGAACGCCTCCAGATGCATCCTACAGGAACCCAGCCAATACTGACTCTATTCCCATATTAGACTGCATGCCAAGTCAGTGAAGCCTGGTTGTCAAAATCCATTCCCTTTCTACAGTGCTTCTAAACCCAACTTCTCACATAATATTTTGACACAAGATCACTGATGATAACCTCAAGAATTGTCCCAAGCTTAAGGTATCTTTTAGTATGTTAAGCCATTCTAGTTAAAAATAGTATTTGTACTGTCTATAAAGCTCATCTTATGTTTTTCTGTCAGATGAAACAACTTCAGAGGTTTATAATTATCACATTATACTTTACAGTGTTCTTTAACTTTCCCTGAATGTTTATGTCCTTTGAATGCAAAAAAAAAAGTCACTAATTTTACTGAAGATAATGCATTTAATGCTGTGATTTATTGTAACAAGATCTCTCCTCCTTTTGGGGAAGAGAGTACTCATTTTACTTACTGTTTTACAGGTATCAAGCAACAGCATATCAACGTTTCTCCTTCTACAGAATCTTTTCCTAATTGGAGATCTATACTATCACCAACACGGCCTTTTACAGAAACTAAGACTTCCTCAGTAGTTGACATTTCTATGGGACAGACTTTAGAGAATGCAAACTTGCTTCAGATGATAAGAACAACATTGACTGGCACACGTGCCAGAACTATGGATCAAACTAATTTTTCACCCACTCTTTATCAAGGCAGTGGAAATAGTGCATCCCAGGAACCTGCTGAAGTTTCAGCTGATTCACCTCTGAGGTCGTCATCTCAAGATGCAGATGAACCGGCTGATGTATCAGGTTTGCCTCAACTCGGTATGTTTGCCACATTGTCCATTACACCATCAATGACACATTCAAGTACAGCTGTGCCATTTCAGCTAATACCATTAGAAACACCTTCCATTTCAAAAGAAAGTCCATCAGAATCAGACATTCTTGCAGCTGTTCCATCACCATCATTCTCTTCATTGATAATCCAGTCACCTCATACCATTAACTTTCCTAAATCAACTCTTCTGCCCATCAAAGTGCCTTTGTCCACAGATCCTGAAAGTTCCTTCAACACAGATTCAACCAACTCTCTGGTTAGTGAAAGCAGAAATAGTCCTCTGAGCCTGGTCACTGTAGTAAATTCCAGTATGGTGAATCGCACGTTATTTAGAAAGGGCCCCAGGTTTTTTACGGGTACCATGTCTTTTAATCTCTTTGGACCAACAACAATGCATTTCACAAAAATAATGGAAAAAGAGTCTCCTTCAGAAAGGACCTCTTTGTTACCTGTATACTCAGATACTCCTGTGTCAATAATATTGCATCAGTCTTCCACGCCGGTAACTTCCAGAAGTGCATCATGGTTTCCTAATGAAAGTATGTATAATGTATCTTCTGCTGGAGGAAAACCCAACAATCAGCCATTTAAGGCACTGTTGACTGACAGAACAAATGATACCACTCCTTCTCTGTCATCACCAGTTTTTCAGAATAAAGCAGAGATTCCTACATCATTCTTCCATCCTGTGAGTACTGCACATAAAATATCCAAAATAAGTTATCCTCAGCCTTCCCCAGCACTGACTAGTTGCACTACAAGCTCTACCAGAGCAGCATTCATGTCATCAGCTTCTGAGAACCCAGTTAAGGTCTCCAGCTCAACAGAGAACACGTCTGCCCTTTTGTTGCCAGTATCATTTATTCCAGATGCAGATAAAACTGACAGCACAGTACTGCGAGTACTAGCACTTAGAAGTGAAACAGATTTTCTTCTTAGAAGTGCAACAGACTCCTATTCAACAAGCACTGTATCTGCCTTCCAAACCAAGACAAATCAAACTTTTACTACAGCAACGCACATGAGCAATACAAGTACAACAGCGGCCTATGAGGATAATTTGCCAATCCCTTTGGTAACGATTTCCTTGCATCACTCAGTGTTGACTATGAATCAGACTTTTGCAAAAGACCTGACTGATAGAGCTTATGAAGCAAATGGCATACTATTGCCGGCTGCTTCTGGACATATTCTCCCAACTTCTTATGGCTCTCCAGTGGCAAGAACAGCTCGACAGTCTTTCATGAGAGGGATGACAGCAAAAATATCCACCAACATTAACGCTAATAGCATTCTGCCTTACGGATCTCTTTCCAAAGTTTCTTCAGATATCCAAGGCGGTAAACTTGCAAAAGGATCAAGGATAATAGGCAGTGTTTTGGAAGCAGAAATGACTAGCCCTGATCTAGCAGCAGTGTTGTTAATTACTTCTACTGAAAGCCTTTCAAAACCTGAACTTGCTATCTCAAATACCTCTGCTATTAATATCTCTGTGACTGCACATCTTCCACCTGCTAATGCAGGAAGTCCAGATGTAACTGAAAATGAAGAAAGCAGTAGGAGAGTACCTGATGTTGTAGCTCCGCATACAGAACATTCACCTCTGTCAGCTTTAGATCAGTCTAATTTTACCTCTGTTTATACTTCACATTCAATTGATACAAAGCATTTAACCTCTGTTGCGCCTTCAGAATGCCATACATTGCCACCATCTGTTTCCATGACAAAAATGATAGATAGCCACCACTCAGGTTTTTCTCATATTTCAAGTGCTGTCTCTGAAAGCAATTTAGAACCTAGAAACTCTCCTGAAGTTGCAGCTTCAACATCTAAATGGACCGCTACAGCATTACTGTCTTCAACTACTGTTAATATTCCTTCAGTAAAAACTTCAGTCAAAATGCTAATAAGGGAAGTTCCTCTGAGTACTTCTCCATTAGAAACTGAGTACCCTACATCATATTCAAAAGTTTCAGGGCTGCAAAATAAAACAAATATAAATAAGCAACCATTTTTCTCTGCTGCTTCAACAAACTGTACATCTGCAACGTCTAGTCAAAATGTTTCAAATCTAGCTTTCACTGGAATAAAGTCTAATAGTTTCCCAGAATTTGGTATACATGCATTTGCATTGAAAACATCTCCTGTTCAGTATTCATCCGTTGCTACTACTATGCTGATACCTGCTGCCCTACAAAAAAGTCATGGAAACACAACTGAAAACTTTACTAATTTCTTCACTTTTGGGAACATTAATATCACTACAGAGTGTAAAACACCACTCCGTCTACATGTGCCTCCTGTTAATGATACGCCTCCTGTTAATGATACAGGTGTTTTTCCTAGTACTCTGGAATCACAAACAAATGCTGGAAAACTCACTTTACTGACAAAAGCCTTAAACACAACGCTAGCCCTGGCTTTTGAGTTCACTGGCAACCTGACTCTTTCAGCCAACTATGAAGTCGGTTCAGATGAGAGCTTACCGCGAACAAAGTCCCCCTTTCCAGTAACTAGGCATTCTTCTAGCTCAACTCGCCTACATAGTTTTATTACAGAAGAAGACATTGGTTCTGGAAATTTGCCAGAATTTGCAGRTAACCATTTAGAGTCGTCTGGTTATTTGATTACAGTTGATAAAAATCCAGCTACATTTAGTGTGGAGGAGTGGCACACAAACGTCACAAGACATAGTCTAGTTCCCATTAATATATCTAACAAAGCTACCAAGGGCATCCCATTGCAAACACCTGTCACCAGTGCTCTGCAGTCAGTCATCATAACTTCTGTCCATGCATCACCAACACATCTAACTTCTACTTCTTTGTCAACAACCAACTTTACCCATTCTGTCATTACAGTGTTATCTGGAGTGTCTTCTGGTGCAAAACCTACAGTAGGAACTTCAGAAGCAAAACAAATAACAAGAAAATCATCTCCAACTTCACCAGTGCCAACTTCTTCCTTCTTTTCTCTAGGCACTGAAAACACACCTTTGCCATCTGTGATGGCTTTAAGCACACCAATACTGACGCTAACAAAAAATAACACTACCACAAAATTGACATCAATTCTAAGCTCAGTAGGAACACATACAGATTTTCCTTTTGCAACAAGAAACACAACTGCATCACCCATGGAGATGACAGCTATACTTATACCCCCTAAAAGCAGCACAGTCACAACTTCCACACTTGCATCCACAGTACATGCACCAAGGCAGATAAAAACAACAGTAACTGACACCCAGAAATTCCCAAGCTCAGAAATCACCAAAACAACCCCCTATCCGCTGACAATTACAGCAGCTTTGACATCTGTTACAGCATCAGCGAAAACAACTAGGCTTCCCCCTACTCCAGTGGAAAGCACTTCTGCTCTTCCTGAAACAGCAGCAGCACCTTCGGCGAGCGTGACAGCAGTTCCTCCTCTGGAATGCCACCTCTCCAGGAACCAGATGCTTAAAACAGGTATGGCTGCCCACTGAAGGTGCTGAATGGACCTTGCTTTTGTACGAGGGGCAACTGGTGAGGAATCGGAAACATACTGAAACGTCAGATAACATTGGTGATTAGTCTAGGGGTAAGGCTATAGCACTAATGAAGCATACAGATAAGGGGAAGGTTGCAACATAGGAGTGCTACATTAGTTTTACTTGTAGCTTAGACTTTACAATGAGCATGTTAAATGCTGTAATGAGTTTGCATGTGCTGAAGCTCAGATAATCACTACAGGAATTTAACAGAACCACTTATAGGGAGATACAGCAGCATGTAATATGATACAGTAGTAAGTCTGTGTCATTGAGGTAGGCAGTATGGTAACCTGCCTCAGATGTTTGACCTGTTTACATATGCATGTTTAATTCTGTGATTAAAGATTCATTTCAAACAATGTTTAGTATTTAAAACCGTGCGTTTCAAAATTGGGAGGATTTTGATCTTTCTAGCTGAATAATACTACTTGCTATGGCTCATAACTGTGGTCTTTCACAGACAGCTTTTTGTTAACTTTAGGAACTCTGAACTGGAGGGATCTTGATGCACGGTGCATAACCAGAAAATGTGTGTGTCTTGGAGCTCTTGGCAAAGAGAAGAGCTAAATTAAAGGGTTTTTGAACCTGCCTAGGCATGAATGAGATTGGGGACAATGAAATAAGCAGTTTTTGGACCTAATGTGTTTTTAGCGGCTAGGAAATATTGTCAGCAGGAGCATAACAAACACAACAAGTATTTTGAAAGATAAAAGGCTAGGTTAAAAGCTAGGCATTTAGCTTGTGCATAGTATATGGTTGAAAGTACTTCGGTGTAGATACAAAAAATTTTCTGCAAATTATAAGAGAAAAAGAAAAAACTAGCGATAACATTATAGTTTTTCCCTAGAACAGTAAAGTTAACAAGCAAAGTATACAGATACTTCCAAATTGAAGATAATTTTAGAGGTGGAATAACACATTTTCTCATTTATTTAACTCTGGTTGTGAATATACAAAGTACATTTTCTTTATGTAGACCTGCCTTTGTAGCACCAGCTCAGTCATCTGGGAATGCTGTACTAGTCTATCTGCAATCAAATGACATCGTACCTCACTCAGAAAGGCAGCATGGCACAGACTTACTCTTGTTACAAAAGAAACTGTAATTGTTAGACCTCACTCTGGAAACAATGGGCTATTGTCATCAGAAGAATAGCGAACTCTGGGTCGCTGCTTAGCCCCTGTAGTTCTTACTCTCCTTGCAGCTGCTGCAAATCATAGCTTCTTCCTGATCTCCGCTGAACTAGCCCAATCAAAATAAAACAGTAGAAAAAAGCAGAGAGTATGTTAATGTTTTAAACTCTCATGGAACTTTTTGTTGTTACCCAGTTCTGCTTCTGAACACAAGAAGGTTACTGATCAGCAATTCCTTCAAGGAGAGTGTGACAAAAGGACTGAACCAAGTGTTGAGACAAGCTTTCAACCAAAATGTCAGCGCTCAGGTAAGCATGCTTGGTTTGCCTGTGTGATCACACTGAAACAGCTCTTGCACCGAGAGAAAATAATAAACTTTTTTATTAAGGTTCAGTGGCCTTTGTGTGGGTGACAGCAACATTATTATGAGCTGCAGGCTTAGATATTCTTGTTTCCGTGTGGGCTGTCCTTCCTCCTTTTACTGAGCGGCACCTGGTTTCAGTGTTCCTCCTATCTGTATTTACACCTTATTCCATCTCACTGCCCCAAAATATAAACAAATGAAAATACATGTTGCTTGTAGGCCTTATGAAACTGAGCAATTTGGCTTTGTCAAAGCTAAGTAGCAGATATCTTTGGGGAGATGGAGATGCTAAAAGGACTGTAGTTGACTAGCTAGTGTCAGATATTCCAGTGATGGCTGATGGGTCTCTCAGCTCCTCTCCTGGCTGCTTCCTCACTTGCATGTAGTGCAGCAGTAGTTCCAAGCTAGGACTATTGCAGCTGCATGTAGGCCAAAGCCCTGACACACAGGCAGTTGTTTGTTCTTGGTTTTGGGTCTGGGAGCATGACAAAAATGGAACTGCAACTGAAGGAGAGCACAGCCAGGAGAGTATGGGAGTTGCTGGAGGGGAGGAAGGTGAAGTGTGAGACAGAGTCTGAATGTTAGTAGATGACACAGTGACCCGCAGTGGCAAACAGCAGCAGGTCATTCACACCTCCCAGCTGGACATGTGGGCTCTCATATGCTAAATGCCCATCTGTCACAGGGGACGCATAGCCCTTGGTAGCATGGTTTTGGCTAGTGCAGCGTTTGCCACCTTTCACTCTATAGGTTGCCCTATGTCTTCTGTAATTTTGTATCTCACTTTGGATTCAGAATGCTGTCTTGGAGGGAAAAGCACAGTGCTTTTCTTACGGAGGGCAGGCACAAGTGGCACCTGCTCTGTCTGGACTCTAAAAATTTGAGGACCGCTCTAAGCCTTTTCTCATTTTATTTGAAAAAGTAGAAGGAAAAATGCAACTTTCTTTTTGGTATGTTATGGGAAATGACTGCTGACAGCAGTTTCTTCATTCTTCTGCAGTTCAGGAATGACTATGGTTAAACAGTAAGCCAAGTGCTTCTGTGCTTAGCCTAGATCAATTGCAAGAACAGGCCTAGTAAATGGGATGTCACTGCTGTCAATCCATTCCTTGGTGTGAAAACACAGTACCTGACAAGTTCAATTCCACAGGCACAAAAATCCCGAGCAAGGAAAAAGCATGTTTTGTTGAAAATAATTGAGATGCGTTCATCACTTTCCACCTAAATTGCATGAAACTCTACATTGCTGAGTGCAAGACTAGACCAAAATAAATTGCTAGCACAATGTTGTGTGTAAAGTAAGCTTCTGGTGATGTTAGGTGGGGGTTTATACAGAGCACTAGACTATCATAGGAGAGGTACTCATGAAGTAAGGGGAAATGGAGAAAGTAATTTTGCTCAAAATAGAGGGCATGAGGTTCACTTGTATCCCCATTCTCTATGGCTGCAGTTTCAGATGATGTTAGCCAGTTTAGGAATTGTAGATTCCTGAGGGTCTCGGAAGCTGCAATAAAAACTGTCAAATTTATTCTCCTCATGGTGTAAACCTGAGAGAGGTTGCCTTTTTCTAACAAAGGAACCCAGCTCAAACTTAGTGTGGAGGACAAGTTACAAGGCTTGAATTTCTTGGAAACTGTAGATTTTTGAGGTAAAAAATCAACTCTGTTTTGCCTCACAGTGCGTTTGTTCTTGTGGTCTGTCATATAGGCAGTAGCTTAGCTATTAGAGTATAGGATAAATAGGATGGAACAGTTTGTTGAGGCTGAAGAATCAAATATTGGAAAATTTTGCCCTTCCAAAAATATAATGTCAAACCTGCAAATACAGACGCATGCACAAATTCAGTGAACTTCTTCAGGTATGAAATAGATGATAGATGTTCTTTGGATTCTCTATATTTTTAGGTTCAAAAGTAAAATGTCCCTATATGTGAATGAGGCCCCAGCCTAAATTAGAGTCATGTGAATTGTGATAACAATACTGCAGTGCTTTAAATGGGAGCACATGTTGCATGGGCTGGGACTAAAAGTCCCTAAGCAGTTCTGCTAATACCATGTCTGATATGATACTTGCTGTTAGGTTTACAGGAGATTACACAAAAATGTCTTGCAAGGGATCTGTATTCAGAATGAGAACTCTTGTTGAATAATAGTTAAATTACAAACTAAATAATTTTTTCCCCGTGTGTTTTAGGTTGAAATCCTGGAACAATCAAATAATGTAACAGTTGGTTACTACGTTACACGGGATAGGCTGGTTTTCATGCCAGGTGCGGTAATTGAAAGGCTTATTGCTTATGGTATTAGCAATGCCACAGCAGACATAAAGCAGCATGTACCAAATCTTCAGTCGGTTGCTGTCCTGGCCTTGCCATGGAATCCCCTACCTGCATACCACTTCCAGCTGAAAACGGGTAAGCAATAGCCTGCCTGCTTGTGAGAACAGTTGCATATTTTTTTAACAGTTCAGGCATAAATATTATGAGACTCCTCCTTCTCTTTGTCATGTTTCCCCACCCTCTTGCTCCCTAGTGTAACAGAACAGCAATAAGCAGCAGGACAAGGTCTGCCACAGTTTTGTGTGCCTGATGCCRGTATAAGTGGGATTGCCTATGCATAAGTCTCTGTCCTTCTGTGGACACTTCACCTCTGTTGTCACTATCATGAAATGAAGTGCCATTACATTAAGGATGAGTCAAGCCAACATGTTTAACTAAATTTTTAAACTAATGATTTGGCATTTGATCAAAATGAACTTTGCTCTACAGGTTATGTAGTAACCTGTGCATTCCTTTTGAGGAGGATTGGATGAGAAGCACAACTACGTGATATAAATATATTGGTCTGGCTAGACCTATTTGATTTGACTTGGGTTTTAACCATCTAAACCTGGATCATTGTTTAATCCCTCTGTATCACTTTAGTGGATTTCAGTACAGAGCAGTTGTAGGGCAGTAGAAGAATATAAACTGCAAGAAGGCAGAGTGGTGTGCTGTACGGGAAACTTTCCCTGGATATGGAAAAAAGGATAGCTTCAGCCCTAAAATTGGTCTCTGATAGGGTAGGAGGAGTGTTACAATTCCAAATGACTGGCTCAGCCCCGTAAAACAACATATTCAATTGTAAAGAGATTTCTTATGTGTGCTCTCATATATTTATATACACGTACATATTGCAGTTACCCAGTTAAGCGTATTTTTTCTAGCACAAACAGAATGGGAATCAATATTATGATTGATTATGTCTTGTAAGAGCCAATGACTTGTAAGATTTAAGAGTATAACTACTATTTTAGAATAGCTTTCACTTACTGCCTGTCTTTGAGTAAGTATATGTAYAGTGAACTGGTCTTATCGTGTTATACATCACTATAGAAACAATCCCTGTTTGTTCGTATCAGGTCTAATAATACAATCCAGTCCTTGTATTTTTTCTTAATTAAAGGTAGTTTACAGTGGTGCTTAAACGTCATCATCTGTGGCGTTATTTTCACCTGCTTAATTTGTAAATTGATCATTTTCCTGTCAGACATTGAGTGTTATGTGACTAAGAATATTTTATCTAAACACAAATACATTTTTCCTTTTCTAGAGCTGCAGTTTGTGGGTCAAACAGACAATATACAGTCGTGCAAATTTGTTCAGACCATGGAGCAACGATTACAGAGAGCATTTCAGGATGCTGAAAGGAGGGTCTTAAATACCAGCAACAACTTAACAGTTCAGGTATAATGCTGTTCGCTTTGCCAGTGCTTGTTTTCAAATGCTCTGGGTTATTCTTTGCTATGTGTACGCTTGTATTTCAACATTATATCTTTAATAGCCAGTATGGAAATAAGTTTATACTGTCATCTGAAGTAGGATAGTTTTATGTATTGTAGGAAATCTTATAAATGCATGATTTATAGAAAATTGTTATTGTTATTTTCCTGAGTATGAATTTTACTGTCTGCACAGTCTTATCCTTTTGAGAAATCTATTTATATTATTTGAGTGAAATTCAAATGAAAATGAAGTGCAAGATATTCCTCCAAATGTATATTTTTACTGAAGTGCTGCTTTGACAAATCAGTTGCTTTTAGTAAGACTATTCGCTATGAAGGTAGTGATATGCATAACTGTTTTCAAGATCTATACTTATGGAATATATTTCTTTTTTTGTGCAGTCCAATTCCATACTTGCAAATTCAAACTCAGTACTGAGAGCTTGGTTTTTGCAAAACTTTATATGTGCAGTGGGCCAACTCTGTGCCATACTTCAGGAACAAAAAAAGTCTCCTGTGGGTGATATTTTATGATATATATTTGACTTTTGATAAAATTCTATATATGGACTYACGATTCTGTGAGCACCTAGACAGTTTCTTAAAGAGCCCTAGAAGAAGGCAGTAATTGTGTGGGAGGGAGGTCCTGAAGGCAAAAGATAAGCTGGAAGGTAAGAGGCTAAAGAGCCTTCATGATAACGTATTCTGAAATGATCCCAGTACCACACAAAGGACTAAGTCRGTGCAACAGAGAATAGTGTGAGGGTTTTAGATGCATCGTGAGCTGAGGAAAAGTTTTGGAACAGATGGAGCCTATTCAGAAAAGATGTGGTAGGACTAGAGGAGGTACAGAAAAGGGCAGCAAGATGGATAAAAGGCATGAAACAACTTTCATATAAGGAGTAATGAAACAGGCTGTGGTTCTTCAGCCTTGAAAAGGACTGCTAAGTAAAGCATGAGTGGCATAGTAAATAGGAAATGATCATTTGCTGTTTCCATAAGGTTTAAACAAAAAGAAGAACCTTTTTGTGCAGTGGATAACAACATCTTGAAGATATTTAGATGTAATTGGAGAAAAAGTATAAAAATTACAAAAAACAATTGGCCAAACATATGGAATAAAAATCCATCAACGCTTTTTAAACCCAAACATATGATTTATGGCTCAGAATGTTCCTCAGCTGTAAGCTAGGAGCTTTCAGTGCAGAAAGCAGTCATCTCTTGCCCTGTTTCTGTGCTCCTTCTCCAAGCATCTGCTCCTGGCCATTTGTAAGTGGATATCTGCTAGACAGACTTTTGATCTGACCCATTGCTGTAGTTCTGAAGTTTTTATTATGTCATATTGTATGTTTTTGACCCAAATCATACAAATGGGGTAGTTAAATAATATACATGAATGCTGAATGCTGTTAGGCCTACCTACAGTGCCAATAATGGAAAAAAAAAATTGTCCCAGGGGATGAGTTTTCTGGGAAAACATGTTTTCCCATTCCTGCCCCTTTTTTCCCTCCCTGCCTCACCCCATAAAACTGGTGTTTGAGGATCTGATCCAGATCTGATCAATAAATATAATTGGTCATTAAATATAGTGCTTATTAGATTTGGCACTCGGAAGAGACTGGTATAGAGCTGAAGTGGGGAGGAGAGCAGGTAGCAATATGATGTTAGGAAAGAAGGAGGAGATGTCTTTACTTCTTATGGAAAAAGAGAAAATCGAGATAACCACACTGGGAAGGTAGCAATGAGAGCGAGACATACAGGCCTAACTCATCTGCATCAAAAACATTAAATGTTTTTTTCAGATAATCATCCTCTTGCTCATCTTATAGTTCCTGTTCAAGAGATTGGGAAAAAAAGTTCTCCAGTCAAACTGCCCCTTTTTTTGCCTGCTGCTAATCTCCAATAACTCTTCACGTGCTGAACAAGGAATTAAAGTATCACAGACTTTTACACAAGAATGTTGAATGAGCTATATCTCGTGAAGTATTCTAGTTGAGATTTCCTGGTTTGTTGTTTGCATTATTATTTTTTTTTTTTTTACTGACCTGAAACACAGCTATGCATTATTTTGCTTCTGTTTCAGATTTTGAATACCTCCAATGTCTCCCAAGCTGTCACTCTGTTTTATGTAGTCAGCAATCAAAGTACAACTCTAAATGGCACCATTTCCAGCAACCTTCTTAATCAGCTGTCAGCTGAACTGGTGGGATTCTATCTAACCTACCCACCTCTCACCATTGCAGAATGTAAGTATGCGCTTCTTGACACAGTGCAAGACAAGATTAGCCAGCCCCATGCATTTGATTTGCAAGCACCATAAGCTTTCTCATGAAACTCACAGATTGTACTTTTTTGCTGACTTTACTTTTCTTTACTTTCTTTGTATTAAAAAAAAAAGAACAAAACCAAAAAACCCCTACTTTTTTTGTTCAGTGTCTGCTTCAGCCTCTAGAAACTGGCAGATAATTAAGAAACAGCACGTATATGCTCTTGATAATAAACAACTGTGCCAGGTTCCAAACAAATTAAAATTGTAGTTTTATTTAAAACAAAACACAGACTCTCCCCAATTCTCCATTTCAGAGAAACTTACTGCATCACATAAAGTTCATCTTCAGCAGAGCCTTTAACTACAGTGAAAGAATTAGACCCCAGTACTTGTTTCAGTAGGAGGACTTGGTAGCATGCTTTGAATGCCAACATATTTGGATAGTGGGTGAGCTCTGTTTACATATTTCCTTTTAAAAAGTTGGTGGTGAAGAGTTTGCTCAGCTTCATACTCCATTTAGAATGTGGTCTAAGCATGAGTGCCAGTAATTCCCTTGCATTTCAGTTGTTATGAAGAGTCAGCCTGGGTACTGTGAGCTGGAGAAAGTTGTGCGTCTGGGCAGCCTGTATGGCATATATGCTCTTTGACTCTCTTTGTATGTTAATTCTCTAAAACGAGTAAAGAGACAGGACATTTGATTATGGGGATTTCTGTTTAATCTGCTTGTTAAATTCAGCGTGTGAAATTAAGCTCACTGTAGAGGCAAGTTAACCATTCAGTGGAAGAGATCTGTGTTCACTGAAAGTGAAAGGAGAAAAAAGACGTAATAGATGCATTAGTGCATGATAATGGACTTCAGTTAAGTAAGGGCAGGTTTCAGCTGATTTCACTGTGTGTAAATCCTCATGAGATACTTGTTAAATTTAAAATACTGTGCTCAAATACATCTCGTTAAGCTTCTAGCAGCCTTCAAACTTGCCGATAAGGCTGAAACAGTGACAAAGTAGTTTTTAATTTTTGATTTCACAAGTATTGAAATATTAGGTATACAAGTATAAAGCTAAGCATGCCTTTATGATCAGAATACTAAATTAAGTGGATTTGTAGCTCTAAGTAAAATCATTAAAGTGCTTGTTTATTTTCTGGTTCTAAGAGACTGTTGAAAAGTGAGCACTAGGGAAAATATGTGTTACCTTTTTGGCTAGTCTGTCTTACAAACAGACCAACAGCAGAATAATTATCTTGTGCAATATTTGATCAGTTAGTTGTACTCTGAATACTCTATTAGGTAAGTGATCACTTTCCAGTGCGAGTAGGTCAGGAATCACAGTTAACTCTGGTGGTTATGCAAATCCTTGTAAAAATAGAAGCATATATTATTCTTGAGGTGTTACCTGTACAAAACATTTGCAACCAAATGACTGTGGGTGAAACTCTCAAGTGATGAATTATTACACTGCATTAGTGCACTATTGAATCAGATTTTCTATCAAAGGATAAAATAGACATCTTTGAGTTAGCTTGCATTTTTATCAGTTCTTTCTGCAGCCAAAGGGAGGTGGAGGGAGGTTGCTGACAAATGTTTTATGCAGGGACCTAGAAAGGGTTGTAGACCATTCATTATACGACTCTCCTTTTTGTGACTGACACATGAGCCTGTCAGAAGACTGCCCTGTGTAGAGGACTTGTCTTCACAGGCTGTCTAGGAGTCCAAGCAGAAAGCTCTGGGGTGTTTTGATGATGGCTCTGCTCTATTCAATATTTTGGCCTCTGAAGCAGACCTGTTGCGACAGAAGAGGATTATGGTGCTTTTCACAAAGGCAGTACAGGAATGTACTTGTTAGTCAGGACTTGTGCAAGTCATTTGTCACGTAGACAGTCTCATGTGGTATAGCAGTTCTCTGCTGATCCCAGCACATGATTAATTGACCCGATAGAGTCTTTAGCTAGTGCTCCTTTAACAAGTAATGGCTTGTATTTCATGTTGAAGTCCTTGGTTGCATTCCCAGCACAGCAGGTATACAGCAAACTTAATGTGTGTGTAGTATTTATGGCTTCAGACCGATAGCTTGTGTTGTGAAAATGTTTACTTAGAAAAGTGTTTGATGCTTATTCCTGTGGCAGTGCAGTGGTTTTAGTTTATCAAACAGATATTGATGTCGTTTTCAGAATATGTTATTTCCCAATAGACTCTTGCAGCTCCTTCAGAATCTTTACAGTCTATCATAGAAATGCACAGCTAAGGACATACAATGAAATTCCTTCTTATAAGCATTTACTCTGCATAATCTGATGTTTTACATTGTTTACTATTTCAGATCACTTTGGAATTTTAAAAACATAAGGTAACTAAATATCAGTGCATCAACATGAAAAGCATGGATATCTTCTGAATTAAGTTCCAAGTATTAATGTTTTCCATGTTGCATAATTCTATTGAAAAAAGTGCTAATATATATAATGGATTAACACCGTATTGAGTTTTACATCCTAATGCACTTTTGAGATGAAAAAGTTAACAAAACCCAACAAAATAGCAAACATAAGTTTCTCACAGATGTCAGCACATATGGTAATGATACCTTAAATGGTGCGGTAGTGTTGTGCTTTCAATATATATGTACTACACTTTAAGGCAATTTTCACAGTTTTGTTAATCTCACTTATAATTCATATAAGAAGTCTATTTCCAAAAACATACATGCACTACATATAAGTATATATACATGTATTTTTATATACATTTGTGTGTCTGTATGTGTGTATGTATACATATGTGTGCATATGTAAACACATTCTGACACACACAAAACTGGGTGGATTCTCAATTCACTTAAACTCTTTAGATTGTTTACTTAAAACCCAATTCAACCAGACTTGCTCAGACTGTGTAGCAGTTTGCTCTCATAAACTGTCCAATTGAAATAACTGGTTCTATTGGGATTATATGATAAACAAGACATTATTATATGTGCATTTCTATGTTAGTTTTCTCAGAAGCCAATGGAAGGTGTTCCTATCCCCTCTGTTGCCCAGCGCTCTGAGATGGATGTGAAATGTTCTTGGTTGGAAACCTAACATGATGCTTTCTGGTAGATCAGGGTGATGAGCCTTCTGTGGACAAACTAGAATGTGGAAATGCCCTCTATGAGTGGTGGAATCTGATCCTTGTTTATTACCTTAGGATCAAATTGTGGCCTGGCTTAAGTGAGGATTAAGTCATAGAATCATTATAGAATGTCGTCATGTTTTCCAGAAAGGTTTACTCAAAGGGAGAAAGCAACAGACATGTATAAAACATATATACAGGTATATTACATATGACCTTTAGCCATGGGCAATCCTTGGCTTTGCCCCAAAGCACTAGCCAATATTTTTGTAACAGAAGATACATGTTCTACTTTTTACAGCACTCCTACTGTTTACGCTTGATTTCTACCCTCTCAGACAAAAGAGAAATTGTGATCCTGAAATCATATTATGCCCCCGTGTCTCCTCCTGGGCTGAGCAATAATGTACTGTCCCCTGTACAATGCTCGTAGAAAAGCCATAGTTCAATTTTATTTATCAGTGTTTGGTTGACCAAATAGTTTGGGGGCATATAATGTGTAGGATGTTGGAATATTATGAAATAACTTCAACTTTTATTTTAAAGCTCTGGAGTATCCAAACCTTGATGTCTCAGAGTCAACTAGAGACTACTGGGTGATCACAGGTACCTTTTAATCTCTATCCCTCTTCCTTGCACTTGAGAGAATAATTTTTAGTGCTCAATTCTATAAACCTGTTTGTACAGTAATTTTGCACACAAATAGATGGCTGCCCACTGAACATTTCTGTTGCATTCAACTGGACAAATTATTTAAAGTTGCTCTTGGAAATAACTGTGATTTGTTGTCCTGAACAGAGAAGTTTCCTGTGTCCAGCACTTACCTCAGAATTCATGCCATTTTGGGCTTAAGCACTTACAAGAGCAGCATTATCCTTTCAGAGTTTTAAAACAAAAATGAGCTCCTTCTAGCTTTTTCTAGGATGTGGATTTAAATCTGAAATCCAAAGAGGATATAAGAGGATATATAGATATAACCCAGGAAGACAGGTGATCTGTTGAACCCAGTAAAGTTTGTTAGGATTCACTGACTGGGCCTGGGTCCAGGAATTTCTGCGTCTTTCACCTGAAGTATTAAGCACATACTTCATGGAAAAGAAGACAGAGAGAATGCTATTAGATTTCAGAGTACTTGTTTTGGCAAAATCATTTTGCTGGTATCACATTCCCATTCACAAATCATTCTGACTCTAGAAGTGGTAAGTGGGCAAAAACGAGACAGTAGAGATCAAAGTCTCTCTAATCAATGTGTCTACAGCTGGAATTGTTTAAGGCCCAGGAGTGCAAAAGAAAAGGAGCCTMACACGAAATGGATCAATTTTTTTAGTCTGTTTCCACTATCCAGTGTGATTTGATACCTGTTATATCTATTTATATTTTTGAGATTAAAAATAAATTTGTGTGGAGATTATCATCCTCTGAAGGAAATGGTTTGCATCTCACCAACCTGATATTCCATTTCTTGCCTGTGTACACTCGCTGTAACGGAATATTGTTGATATTACAATGGACACTGCTTTCAAAAATATCAATATGGTCCCAAAATAATTCTTAAGCAATATCAAAAAAATCACACATTTGTATGAATTAAATTAGCATGCCATCTCACTTATTTTTACTTTATTTAAATTCAGTGTCTTTGATTTTCCATTCATCCACACTTGGGAAATGTCTATTCACAGATAGTTTTTATCAGTGTTCAGTGCTTTCAGACGTAAGCTATTTTGTTTCAAACTGACCTCTACAAAATTCTGACTTCAGATTTCCGAACTGCTGTATTAAAAACTTTTACTTAACAGAGGCATCTAACTGTTCTTTTGATAAGCATAAAAACAGACAGCTCTCAAATAGGTTTTCACTTGAGGGCATACTTTTATTTTACGTTGAAGATTATAGATTAGGTGCTTCTCAAAGCCATTTTGGTAAACTAGAGGACCAAGACTATTGGAGTATTATATTCTTTGAGCATAGAAACATCATTCACAGATCATCTGAGAAGAACAGTGCAGTGACTGACACACAAGTACATTATACCCCCGTAGGGAATTACTGAGGGGGTGAAACAGTATCCAGTTTTTTTTCTAAGCTAGTTAGTACATCATTGTCACAAGTAGCCCTGAAAACCATGTGTTACTTAATCTGTCTATGTAAGATGCGCTGATATGTTATTTTCTCCATTTCCGCAGTTATACAAGGGGTAGATATTACATTACTGGGACTGAACAATCAGAGCTTTGCAAGATTAATGGAGCAGCGTTTGGCCCCACTGTTTATGATGTCCCATCAACAAGGAAGACGATTTAAACGTGCCACTACTGTGGGCAGCTACACTGTGCAGGTGGTCAATAGGACATAAATTGCATCTAGATATGTTTTGAAAAAGGCTTAGTTTGCATATGTACTGCCTGAATTTGCGTGAAAATGTTTGACTGGATTGAGATTTCCTGTCCTTTTTCATGAGTACCAAAGCAGTGAGTGCAATATGCATATCATTACAAACGAGTTTCTCTTTCTAAAATCAGCCATGTTTTTATGTGCCTCATCTTTTGGAAGTTGTCATTAGTTAATCAGTGTTAATAAATATTTTCTCTTGGTTTGCTATGAAGATTGATACAATCAATGTACTTTAGTGTAAACAGTCTCATATTCAGCATAATTAAGAGTTCTGGGTTTTGTTCTTAAAAATAGAAGAGAAAAATTCTTGACTCTTCCACTGTAGAGGTAACTCAATAAACGCTAGAACTCTTTTTTTTGCTTTTTGTTGAAATATGGTATGAAGCAGTCTTTATACAGTGCTGGTCTTCAGATCACGTGGCCACAGATCACATTCTGAAATAGGGTTTTGATCCATGAGTGGTTTATGACATGCCTTTTGAAAGGATCTTATTTTTTTTCTTGCTAGTTTAGCCAACTGTTTCTAGTTATGGGGGTTCAAACTGGGTCTGTTTTCAAAAACTGCGTGTCAGGTTACTGCTATTTTCCTTCGGTTTCATGTTATTTTTCAAGACTTGCTCATTGTGAGATATAAAAACAAATTATTATTCATCTAATATGCCCCCAATTCTGTGCATTCTCAAGCTGAAAGAATTTAAAAATGAAAGTACACATTTTTATTTGCTGAAAATATGAACCTTTGTAAGATTTTCCATGAAAACGGGACATATTTTAGTCCATGACATAATGGAGAAAAATGACAAAACCCCTTTTTCTCTGTCATCATTACAAGTGTTTGACACTTCCTTTATCCTCAAAAAAAAGATAGAGGTGCACTTCAAAAATTCTGCTGGTGTTCTGCAGAATAAAATCAAAAGAGCATGGTTCTTTTTATTAATAGTCTAGCATCACAATTAATGGGTATAGAAGTAAAATGTGAGATGAATTTTTCAACTGCAATATGCCAGTAAAGTGTAGTTTTCCACATAAGGACAGATTTTAAAAAATCCTCCCTTTACGGCGGACTGAAATGTCCAAACATTTGATCCTTTCCTCTTTTGTGTACTGCATGTTTTTCCTAGTATAGGGTTTTACATTGGGATTATGTTTAAAGATTTTTATGAAGGCAGTCAGTGCTTGCTAATCTTAATAGACTAGACTGTAAAGAGGAGAAGCCCTGATCCTATGAGAATATCTGCATGGAGCCTATGCTTATATGGGATCTGATGGACTTCAAGGAGTTCTGTGGGTGTACTGCCTTCAAGTAGCTTCTTGCAGGTTTTGATCAACTGCAGTGTTATAATACAAAGACAGTTTATTTCTCTTTCTCTCACTTTTTTCTGAAAGATGGTAAAAATCCAGCGTATTCCAGGACCCAAAGAGCCAGCTGAACTGACATATTATACTTTATACAATGGGAAACCCTTGCTGGGTACTGCAGCTGCCAAAATTTTGAGTACCGTTGACTCACAGCGGATGGCCTTGACGCTAGGTTATGTTATTCAAGTTCAAGCTGATCGTAAGAATCCTTTAAAAATTTTTCTGTTTTAGTCTTTTTTTTCTCTCTGAAAAAAGAAATATAGGTGTGGGAGTCTCCGTCGATCACACAAGAAGAAAACATACAGAAAGAGAAATTATGACACTGGGTAGCTGAGATTCTCAGACTGTAATATTTGAAGTGCAGGAGACACAGTTACCTTGATACTTTCTTATGGAAAAATATCAATTTGTTTTGTTTTGGACACAGTATTTGTATTCTTTCTTTGTATTCTCCAAGGAATATATTTTATGCACACTTCAATTTTGCTTATTATAATTTCTGTTACAGCAGAATGAAAAGTTCTGCACCAAACACAGTAAGAAAAGACACCTACCCTCAGGAGCTTATAGTTGGGTTAGACAGACAGATGAATAATAAAGAAAAATATTGATGTTCCTGTTTCATAGGTGAGAGACTGAACAAAATGAAACACTTGCTTCAAAATCCACTGAAGTCCTGTTGCTCTAAATGAACCATGGATTTGACTTATTCAAAGTCACACTGGAATTTGGTGCCTGAGTTAAAATTTTAAACTAGGATTCCTAAGCTTCTGTCATTATTAGCCATAAGGTCATCCTTTCCTCTACATTCTCTAGAAATAATAATAAAAATAATTTTTCAGCAATTGGTTGCTGTTAACACAACAACGGTCTGTAATTAGAATGAACATTGTCCGATAAAGTTCAGTTTCCTTCCCCCAAGAAAAGACAGCCTTTTCATTCCCAAACTACCTGTTCAAAGTCAATAATTTAAAATTATACAAGTTCTTTGAAAAGTGAACTTTGAACAGTTACTTAAACCTAGACTTTAGCTTGGCTTTTCAGAGACTTACAAAGCATACAGTTACTGTTACACTGTGTGCAAAATATATGTACCTAATGGTGCCATTCCTAGATAGACCAACAAATTGCACTGGCCTTGCAAAAAGTTGTGGATATACAAAGAAAATTGACTCAAGCTTTAAACAGACTTTCAGCTAGCTTTCATAACTGCTGTTGAACAAGATGTTATATATTTGAAGTCTGACTCTAAAAGATGCTAAGTGCCTTTGACAGCTAATAAGCTCAATGACATTTGGAAGCAGTAGGCCCCTAGGAAATGCAAAGACTGTTTTACATTGGTATTTTCACAATTGCCTGTCCATGCCAGCAACCAGTAGCATAGGAAAATAAATAGAGAAAGCATGGTGAACTCAACAAAGTATTTCATTAAAACAAAATTCAGAATCATAATGTGATTATCTGTTGCTTTTTGTGAAAGAAATGAAGTGAGAGAACTGTATTTGTGTTACAGGAAGTTCTCTTACGTGTGTACAAATTGAAGATGCATAATAAGAGACTTTATTCTGATAAAATAGAATCTAAAATGTTTTAGCACAATCGCATTTCCGAAATGTACCTTTTTCCTGGTGCCATTATTAGTATATCTGCAAATAGCTCTTTCCAGTTTCGTCATTTCCCCTCCTCCAGAAATGATGGGGACTTGATTTTGACCTTAACTACGACTGAGTATTTCTAGAGGACAAGAGAAGCATTTTCTCGTCCCCGCATTGATGTCAGTAATAACTACTAGTGTGCTTAGCTTCATTGTCTTTTAAAGAGTTGGGCCAATTTACCTTAGCTGAGCTAGTAATTCTGTGACACCAGGCATGCACTCTGTATGTATACTTGTAACTCACGTACTACCTTATTATGGGCTCATTTTACTTTTGAAAAATAAGTAAGGACATGTTACTTGCACCTTTTTTTGCTTTTTCTGTAAAAGCCTTTTAAGTGATATCTAACATGGTATCTAATGTGTAGGCTTTGGGAGATGATGGCTGCTTTTGCAGCTGGCTATAACTAATTGAGAGAAGAGAGCTTAAGGATTTGTGAATTGAGCAGTGTAAGATGTTGCTGATTTATTTATTTTTTACTTCAGAAATCCAAAGATACTGCTAAATTAAAAACAATCCTTTTATACTAATTGTTATATGGAGGCGATTGAAGACTGTACTGGAAGCAATTGGAGTACATCTTGCTTACATAGTAAAAGAAAAGAATACTAATGTTGTTTTGCAATTTTCTGTAGCTGTTGTGAAAAACCCACCGAACAACCTGTGGATCATTGCTGCAGTGCTTGCTCCCATTGCTGTGGTTACAGTTATCATCATTATCATTACGGCAGTTCTGTGCAGAAAAAACAAGAATGACTTCAAACCAGATACCATGATGAACCTGCCTCAGAGAGCTAAAGTGAGTGGCTAATCTGCAGATCAAGGCATTCATTTGTTTTCTGAAATTTTAATTCTACAGATTCTTTGCTAAATATATTTGAAGAACATTTGGAATTCTCATGGTCATTACTCACAGGTTGGATCCTTGTACTTCTGTACTCTGTACTTCTGTATCCTGTCACAGTAGTTACCCTTCTGTTTTACTCAGGACTCATCAAATTCCTTCACAGCTTGTTACTTACTACGCAGAATAGCTGTTACGCAGTGGTGTAAGGCACTTAGCCTTTAGGGCTAAGTATGTTTTATTCAGAGCATTTGAGCTGTCTTTATTCAGGGCATTTGCTTCCTTCATGAAGTTGAGATGCAAATGAGGAAATGGAATATCACGCCTGTGTCTTTTTTTAATAGCATTTCTCCCTTAGGACCTCATTCTCAGTTCCACAGCCTGAGCTTCTCCTACGTGCTCCATGAGACAGTAGGTGAAGTTCTGTGTTTCAGCAGTAGTCCAGACTTAGTCCTAATGAGAAGCGTCCCATCTAGTTGGTAATTCAGAAAAGACATACTTTGAATTTTTCAGAAAAATTTTCCCACTGCTATTTCTCTTTTAAATCTTTTGAACTTTCTAACTCACTAGCGAATATTGTTATGTTTAAACAATCATATTTTCCTTAAACTTACTAACCCATATCAATTATAAGAATTTTTTTCAAATCAGACACCTCTCCAGTTTGATTTTCTCTCTCTAACAGAAGAATATTCCAGAATACTTATTTGTCTCAAGGAATGGGCTATATTGCTATTAGATAGCTCTTAGACTGGACAAACCAAAGTTAGAAGTTTTTAGCCTACAAAGCATATATATGTAAATCATACTGTTCCTTCCTCCTTCTGGTTGTCTTTGCTCTTTCCTGTTGGCATGGGATTAAAATGATAAAATTTGTCTTCGGCATCTTATTGCTATAGACAGCAGGATTCTTGTGATTTCAGCTCTGTTGCTTGCGCCAAAGAACATAGATGGGAGGGAGAGTTGAGGGAAGGCATAATTCATATGACAGCTCTTTCCTCCTCATCTTAGGTTAGTAGCAGATGGGTGGGTGTAGCTGGTGGCAGTTGAAAACATACATTTGTATCAATTGATCAAAAATCATACAAAAAAGACTATTTCATTTCAGTTCCAATATGCTGATCCATTTTGCCTGTGTTATCAAACTGGTRTTAAGACTAGATTGGAAAAAGTGAAACAAACAATATCACAAACACAAACAAAAACTAATACCACTGCAGTGATATCATATACTGTCTCTTTGAAGCCTCTAAAATGCAAATCATTCTCTACTAGGAACCACCACAAATACCATGCACCACTTAATTCTTCTTATGTGCCATCTTAGTCCCAGCTAAAAGAAAAAGTGAGACTAAATTTGTACATTGTTTTGCGCTGGCAATAATTACCAGGTACTTTTCACCTGAAAAAAGATGCAATTTAAAATAAGGCTACTGGTTGAAGTTACAACAGAGAAAGAACTTGAATGTCTTTCAGTATTCCACAGTTGTTTTTGTTCTAAAAAAAAAGAGAAAGTCAAATTTTGACTTTTCCTGGGAAACAAGATTTAATCAGTCTATAATATATGTGGTCAGGCTGAAACCTGTTTAGACAGACTATGTTTATGTTAGCAAGCAATGTAGTCAAACAGAACAAAACAATTGGTGCTGAGCTCCTAGCATCCACTCTATACTCATTTCAGGATATTTTACGGCAGACTTGCTCGAGTCTGTTTTCAGGGACTGAATGCCCATGAGCAACTGGAATGCTGTAGCTGCACTTCTGGAGCACATTTTCCATTTTAATTTCATCTGAAAGGAAAGCCATGAGCTCTGAGATCACTTTATTACGTGAACCAAAGCATGGTCAGTGGAGGTTATTTGGAGATTCACTTCAAAAGTGCACTCCTGTTCCAAACTAAAATGCTAATAAAGATGCACCTTCAGATCATTTTTGGTATATTTTTATAATTCATAAGATATAATTTAATTCATTATATAGAATGTGATGCATTTTGAAACAAAAGCAAAATTGATTACAGTTTAGTTTCACAGGGATGGTTCCATCAAAAAGGTTCAACCAGATCTAGTTTAAGGTATATACTTATTTGTGGACTGTGACAGATAAATTCTACAGCAGGATGGGAATGGACTGATTTTGTCCTTCCTGATTTTAGCATCGTAACTTAAAATAATGCTAAGAAATGTATTTTGGGAAGATAATGAAATAAGTTCATTTTGAAAAGAACAATTTTGTTTTTAATTCCAACATTAGTGGTATCAGGAAGAACAATAACAACCTGAACTGTAATTGCTACATTTCATGCAGTTTGGCAATACAAATAGCTGATGAGTTCATATCTGCCTCACATTTAAAATGAATATATTATATTTCATTGCTTAGAAAAGTGTCTGAGACTGCTTGATTAATGCTGAATCGGTTCTGTAAATGGAGTTACAGCGGAGCGATTTTTAGTTTAAGAAACAGAATTTGCTGTTGAGTTATTGGAGTAGTTTTCTGCTACCTTTTAAATATCCAGTATCCTGTATAGACAGGAAAAGAAAACGTTGTGGGACACACACACCCGTAGATCTCAGCTGTTTTTGTTTCTAGTGGCGCCATTTTATGTGCTGTGACTTCAAAAGTCTCGTGTCAAGGGAGTCAGCAGAGCGGAGCTGCCTGTTTGTTGCTGCAGTCCTGTTGCTGCTGGGAGCAGAGGGCCGCTGCAGTTCTTTGCAGGGGAGAGCTGCCTGCCACATCACCGCGGAAAGCCGCCTCTCAGTGGGATTAGATGCATGAGCGCAGCATAGAGGGGTAATGGAACGTTTAGCGTTAAATATCGTTCTGTGGACTGGCAATATGATATAACAGCAGGATTGCTGCCTGTGCCTGGTAATATAGGAATGACTTTTCTGTTGTAAGAGACTGAAGGCTAAATAAAAAAAGTTTAAAAAATAACCTCTTGTGAATAGTGTAGTTTACAGTATCCTCCTTAGGAACTGTTACATTCTGTTGCCATTCTGAATTGATTTAGCAGTCAGTAACATCTGTGCTAGGTTGAAGGGAACAGGCACTGTTACTGTTTTTTTCAGTTGACTCACCAGTTCTAAAATTAAAAGAAGTGCAAATTCAACTAGGTGAAGTTCTGATGGGAATTTATTTTAATGTTCTTTCAACAGTGTTTTTACTTTGAGATACTGTTTTACTTTGAGGTTTTGGGTAGATGTTGGTTTTTCTCTCTCTTGCTTTCTAATTCACAGCATGCTTTTTTAAAGGCTGTAATCTTTTTTGTCACCTTTCCTTTCTTTTAGAACATGAGAGAATAAGCTTGCAGGTAAACAGAAATAAGATCTGCAGTCTAAGTCCCTCAAGCAAAAGCAAATACTGCATGCCTTGAGAAAACAACCACTATCAATTTGATAAAGGACATGAGAAAAAAAAGACCAGAGAAACTGTGTGTACATGGGTGTATAGAGAAAGGGACTGATCATCCTTTTTTTTTTCTTTCTCTCTCTTTTTTTTTTTAATATCGGTGTCTTTTTCATCATCATTACAAGGAAAAAAAGTGCCAGAAACAACTCCCTATATTCATTCTGCCCTTTTCCTGGCAATGTAATTTAGTAGTCCTATCATTCATTTATAATTTCAAAAGCAATATTAAAACCTGCTAATTCTGTCTTTTTCAGTATTGTGGTCCTCCTGGACACCTATCTTTGCAGTGGAGTGTGTTATAGCAGTGTCTGATCATGATTTAGCCTTGCCAGTTTCCTTTAGGGTGGTAAGGCCACCAGATGGTCCTGTGGCCTTTTACTGAGCAGAGTTCCAAGATCAAATTTTATTTAATACAGTATGCCTGCTGATGAGGATGGCTTTTTCAGCTCTTCCGTTAATGCAGTTTACTCCTAGACATGGTGGTAAGTAGAACTCAGATTAAAAAAAGCTTCATTTTGTTTTTTTGGCAGGTCAGAGCTGCAACTCAGTAGAGTTCTGTAAAAATTCGCATGTTCTCATGCTTGTGGAACTTTGCTTCTGTTTTGTTTTATTCTTTTAAATAAGATAAGAAGCATATGTTGTAAATTATTCTACCATTTTGAAAGGATAGAGGAATACCTGCCTTTAATCAGCTTTTCTGTTTTGTCACCTAGAATAACTAGGATGGTCTTGACTAACGATTAATATAGATAATAATGTTTAAAACCATTATTTTGGTTAGAAATATTAGCGTCAAGGATGGCATGCAGGAGAGTTCTTCCTAGCTGCCCTTCACAGAGCTTTTGTGCCCCTTTCTTCATTTCCTCCCTCCGTAGCTGAGTTGGGGGCTGCCTTCAGAATGGAGAGCGAGCAGAAGGCTGCCATCGGGGGAGATAGCAGCGGGGTTTGCCGTGGGCTGGTCGTGGTGAACTGGCATTTCTCTAATATGTGAAAAGTTCCATCCTTGTAATGTGTGGAGACGTCTGCTGTTCCAGATTAGATTAGATTAGCATTAGTCCAGTTAGCATCTCCTTAATGCATTGAAGCAGCTTATCAGATGAATACTGAGGTACTTCAGCTCATTAGAAGTCATCAGGCTCCATTTAAACAAGAGACTGGCAATGTGATGTAGAACACATGTAAAGCGCATTTTTTTTTAAATAAAAGATAGACCTCAATTTTTCAGACTGAGATTGCCTATGAAATGTAACTGTATTTATAGCTATAGCCCAGATTTATTTAATAAGGGACAGAGCAAGAGGAAGTGTTTTTTTCAGAGCCCATCTTTTTTCTGTGGCATCAGCAAAATTTTTATCTGGCTAAATTTTTTCCAGAACTAAAATACTCAATAACATGACAGGAACCTGAAAGACAGTATTCAATTATTAGGTGTCTAATTTTGTTGTGTTTCCTGAAACATTTTTCTGGCATGAATTTGAGAGTTAAAATCACCATTGCTCACTTTTTGCTGTGTTTTATGATGTTTTTTAGCATTCTTTCAATAGTCTGTGCTTCAGGAAGAGCACCCTTCTAGATTTTTGTAAATGAATTGGATTTAGTGAAGCCAGAACTCCTCTACATTTTTATGTTACATGTTTTTTCCAGAGGTGGTCAGGAATTTCTCTGAGTGGTTTTTTTTTTTTTTTTTTGACAGAAAATGCAGTTTGGAAAGTTAAGTTTTGCTTAAAAGATTTAATTTTTCCATAAGGAGAATCCACCATTTGGTGGCTGCGGTGCCTAAAAAGCATTTGTTAGTTCTGCTTTTTCCCTACAGAGGCAGCTGGGGAAAAACAGCTGGGGTTGGCGCAGGAGGTGCTGAGTGCCTAGCCTCCACCAGCCTGGCTGCAGGGCTCTGCCTAATGCCACTTCCCGAGAGAAACATGGGAAATTGATAGGAACCTTCCCAGAGAGGAACTGACTAAGCAGGAGTAATGTAATTTCACTCTTCTAAAAGTGACCCTTTTCTGGGGAATTCTTCCCATGAAACTTCTGGTTTGCCTTTTTTACTTTGTCTTGATTTGGAATAAATTAATCCCGCCCTCTTTGGAAGCAAAAGATTTTTTTCATGGAGAAAGATTTCCATTTTCTGTATGGCCTTATCTTTCTCACTCATTAATCTTTCTTTATGTTCAATATTCCATTGTCTGTGAAAGGAATTTCTGGATGTTTTAAGGCAAGGAAGAAAGGTTAGCCAAGATCAATTTTATACTAATTAGTCATGTTTAAAATATGTAGAATGGAGATCTCAGCATTGCTTTGTTGCTGAGTACTCTTATTACAGTCTACAGCTTTTTTTCTATAGCTTATATAATTAAAGAAGTTAAGAGGTAGTAATGGAAATTCTGTATTAACATATGATGCATGTTGGAAATTTTTTTCTCCCACTTTTTTGCAGCCAGTACAAGGCTTTGACTATGCCAAGCAACATTTAGGTCAGCAGGGAGCTGAAGATGAGGTTTTACCTGTAACTCAAGAAACTGTCGTGCTTCCACTTCCAGTTAGAGATGCTTCTTCCTCCCAGGAGAGAGAAATCACTCAGGATGGGAGCACCATTAAAACTGCCAAATCCAATGAAACAAGGAAAAGGTATGGAATGAGGCATTTCACCAGAGGGATGGAATGGGGTGCATGTTGCTGGTTGCTTATGAAAAAACTACAGCGTTTGGCACCCAGGCTGTGTATGTGGCAGATGGTTCCTCCACAGATATTCTTGGCATAATGTTGATCTGCACTGGATGTGTAAGATTGCTGAAAAATATAGGATAAAATATAATGAAGTCTTTGAAGATTGTATATGTGTAAAGGAGATAAAGGGGAAGTGGCTCTCATATGCATGCTGCTGTTGTGCAAGAGATGAGTCTGAACTAAACATTGGATGTCAAGCATGAACACAGATCATTTCTCAGATGAGCTGAAAGACAGGACTTCAGCCAGTGTATATTGACATAGCTCTGCTGACAGCCTGCATCACTGCAGGATCACTCATGCCCTCAAGCACGAGGGTTAGGTTATATAGTCCGTATAGGCTAAACTATTTGTCCCTTTCAAAGTCTTCCAATGGAAGATTACTGTTATACCAGCTGTAGGTGCTGGTGCTGTGCTACTACAGGGTAGCTCTTTGAGGGAGCTGTTCTTTAAAATGTTTTGAAGCCTCTCTAAAGCCATGTGTAAATACACATAAAAAATGTAAATCAGCCTATTAATCCTCTAACAAAAATGATTAAGCACTTCACTTGGTTCTCTGGATGAGTTCATAAATTCCCCTGTACTTAATCTGCACATTCTTAAACAAATTTTGATTAACAAACTTGATTCAGGAGTTCACAGGAAAGTTATTCTCATTATAAAATGTGTTGAACCCGTGAAGCTTCTGCGGTGCCTTTCTAAGCAAAAGGTTTCTAAATGGGTCCTTTTTAAGCCAATAGCTGTTTCTCCTTCAGAGTGACTATTTGAGTGAGTGCAAACAAGCAGAATTTTGTTCTTTTGGGATTCCCATGAGGTGTGGCTGGGGGATGGAAAGTGATGGTTTTGGAAGATGACGAAACACTTCATGACCTTTTTGTATTTCCTATTTCATCCAGGCTATTTTGCAGCCTGAAAAGGTCAATTTAAATCATACTGCCATGAAATAGCTGGTATCTGATCAGGACATCTCCTCTGATATTATCCGTGAAGGAAACTTCACAGTTGATAGATGTAATGGTCACTTTAAGAAGATGAGTATTTAGATTGGTGGCAGCAGAAATCATTCTGTGAACTATCCATACTTGTTTCTTTTCCCTGTTCCCAAATGAGGCAGCTTTTCTTCAGGTGTTGGTCTGTCTGTGGATGAATTTATATGCTGGCCTGGGATTACTCATTAGCAGCCATAGAAGGGTTTGTAGAGAAGTACTACTTTTCAAGAATATTAATTCTCAATAGAATTTCCCAGGAAATCACCAAGCTGAGCAAAGGTTGGTTTTGTGCTGAGTTCTCCTAAGGCCCTGTAGTTTGAAAGAGCCTGTGTCAAATCATATATATATATATATATATGTATATATATATGTATTTATTTATACACACACAGAGGCTATCTTCAAAGGAGAGTCCGTAAGAATTGCTCTCCCTCAGTTGTCCCTCTCTGTTCTGACCACAGTAAATGTTCAGACAAGACAGTCTGAACTGGAAATACTTCAAATGTTTCAGGCTGGCAGTATAATGTGGGCAATAATTTGCAGGAGGGTTTTTACAACAGTTTTGCTGTAGTACCATTTTCTGGATTTAAAGCCAGTTGTGACAGCAATAGAATTTGATTCGATTTCTCTCTGTAAACAAATACTTCTGAAAATAGTTGTGACTAAATATATTTTTTTCTCAGATGCAGCCTCTTTACATTATCCTTTAATTGACTGTGACACTTCAGAATAATTAATTTCAGATAGGTGCGTACATAACTATACAGATTCTGTAGATTTTTTTCAGTCCTGTTGTGGCCAGTTTCCTGTCTAGGAACAATGTGGTACCATGTCTTGATGTGGAGTAGCACCAAATCTAACATTTTCTACTTTGGCCTGCGTTTCCCAGCTTGTACACTGGGATAGAATAAGCTGCCCCTCCAAAATAGGAATGGACTTCTGCTGAGAGCTTTCTCCCAAAGCAGCCTAGTTACGCTGCTAGCTCTTGTCCTTCCTAAGGAGAATGCCTCATTGAGCCGGAGCATTTGCAGCGTTTCTGCTCTGACCTCCCTTCTCACCTTGGGGAGGGATCGGTTTCTCTGCAACAAACTCGATAGACAATGGCTGAGTAAAACAAGTATTTTCTTAGACATTTCAGTAAATAATGGCGCTGGCTAAACTGTGTTATATGCAGACAAAAAAAGGAGAATTTTCTTATCACAGCAAGTGTGTATATACAAAGTGAGTGAGTGAATTTTGCATTATGGCTGACAAAATCGTTGAGTGTAAATGCAAGCTAAATAATTGAGAACACTTGAAATTAGTGTAGCCCTATTTATAAAAACAAAGGTCTGCTTTATTTTAGCTGTATAAGTGATGCTGAATTAATGTTTTTTTGCCCTTCGCAATGCTTCTGCTGTTGTTGTGGGGGTTGTATAAGAGAAGCAAATGGTTTCAATGTCACTAAGATGCCTATCAGCCCTGAACCGAATGAAATGTAACATTTGCATACTGTCGCTCTGTTCCTGCTTTTACTGTGTTTCTGTTGTGCAGTTTATTTTCTATCTCATTTTGGTACAAAATCAGACTTGAAAACTCAGTGATGCAAACGGTGCAAATGAAATAACCTTGAAATGAGGTTTATAGAGAAGAACTTACAGTCTCCCTTGTTGCCATGGTTACTTGCAGCAGGTCGCCTAGCCAGAATGGCTCCGTCATCACCACCGAATCGGGAAAGCCCAGCTCAGGCCGAAGCTCCCCGCAGAAAGTAATGGCACATCAAAAAGTGACAAAAGACGAAGGAAGAAAAAGAAATGGTGAGAAGCATTTCCTGATGAAAGCTGCTTGCAGCTGCTCCTATGGTAGTACCCACACAGGCACTAGCTGTGTTGAAGCCATCTTCCTATGTCTTTAACAGTCTTTCAGGCATTTCTTGTTCATATCTGTTTTTTTTTCCCCCTCTACTGCTATAACTATTCCTCTGCCTCACAGTATGATGTTTACTCTTTGTGTGTGGTCCTTTGCAAGTTTTCACTGATTTTTTTTTAGCAGTAAAATAATGAAGACATGATGCTGCTTAGTAGGTGGACTGGGTTTACAGTTTTTTCTGTATAGAGCCCTAGGATATTCATTTGCATTACTGCTGTTGCTGAGTTGGCCCAGATCTGATGAAAATGAATTAATTAAGTAAAAATTGATTTGAAGAGGTGTGAGATTTCTAGAGATTTAACTTTCCTCTCTTATCTTCCTTCTCATGCCTTTTATTACTAACACTTTTAGTGATAGCTCTTCCTACTGCACATAGGATGTTGCACTGAATATTGCTTACAAATCCTTTTTTGATGATGGTGACCTTGTGACTTGGAATATATCAGGAACATCTGATGAGAGAGCGATTTTCTTCCCTTTCTTCCTTGCTTTTCTGTTGTCTGTCTCTCTGCTTATTTCTCCTGAGTTAGAGCTTTGCTTCAATGGCCAGATTTTCCTTATGAATAGGAAACACTCTGGTTGAACTAGAAGATTACTTCTGTTTGAAGGGAATTAAGCTGTATGTGGCCTCATCAGATTCTGTCATAAATAAAAGTCTTTAATTCTTCTTTGTTAAAAATATTGTAGTTTGGAAGGGAAGATTGAGATAAATAGAGAATCTTAGTGTAGGTCTCTTCTCCTTTCTCCAGTAAATCGCCTGTATATGGTCTGTGGTGCATTCTGATGGCAAGCTTGGTATAGCTCCTTGTCATCTCTTGGTGATCATTGTATCTAATACTAACGTGTCAGGCAAAGGCTTGGCTGCTTTAAAAAAGAATCTGGTACAACGTAGAGACAAATACATAGTACAGTAGATAGCCTTTGTTCTGTACAGCAGAATCATACTGCGTTTTTTAAATGTCCTCTGTTCTTTCCACAGATTTACTACAAGGTTCTGTTTTTAAATAAGCTTCACTGAGACTTACACACATTTACAAATTCACATAAAAAAGTGGATCATTTCTTTTTGTTATGTGTTTATGTTATCTCTACTGTTTTCTTCAGACAAAGCTGTGAGTTTCTGTTTGATCTTTCTCAGTGAGGTCTTTTTCTTTCATAATCAGGGTAAAAATCTTTCATTGTTCTAATTTTTAAGGGTCATAATTATTATTTCCACATTTTCAAATATATCTCACTTAGAAGACAAAGACATGGTTTCAAGAGTTGAAAGTTGTATTTTTATGCTATGTTATGTTTTCGTACCCAAGAAAGCCAATATTCAAAAGAAGTTTGAGGTAATGTTTGCACACGCAGGCACAATATTTTAGTGAAGGTATTTTTTCTTTGTTTAACATACAGTTTTTAAATCTTCAAAGAAAATTGGTAATAACTTCCAGTTTCTTGCTGAAAATTTGACTAACACCTAACATCCTGTCTTCTAATCTGGGCTTTACTCATTTATTTGACCTTTTCTCTTTTTTCTCTGCAGAAAGCCTGAATAGCGGTGCTATTTAAAATGATTTGGCCAAGGTGCTCCTTTTTAGGAGCAACAAAGT
The DNA here is from genome assembly GCF_003343035.1 of Apteryx rowi. Taxonomy (NCBI): domain Eukaryota; kingdom Metazoa; phylum Chordata; class Aves; order Apterygiformes; family Apterygidae; genus Apteryx; species Apteryx rowi. The sequence continues at coordinate 1,411,691 of NW_020451016.1, forward strand.
TGCTAAATGATTTCTAGTTCTAGTGCTATAAGGAAAATGTCTGCAATATATACCCCATTTATGCTATGGATTCTTGTCACTTGTTCCTGTTACCTGCTAGTATCCAGATCCTGAGCTTTTATGGCGGAAACAGAAGAGCAGAATTTGCCTATTAAAAAAGTAATAGTACAACATATATACAAAATGTGAAAAAGATAGTGTGTCACTGTCTGATTATTCAAGCTGTGAAGGAACCTGTATATGAAACAGCTTTTCTGCAGAACCCTCCTTCTGGTGGAGAGGGACTTTAGCTACTTCTAGAGGAGCTTCCTTCGCTCCACTTCCATGGCCCTACAAAGGGACACCTGGTAGTTTCCAGGAACAAATAGGAAGCAAAATAATAACTGTCCCCGGTAAAGAGATGGTGATTGACATGTAAGCATGTGAGACCTGTTTGAGAGAGTTTCCTGGCACAACCTCTTTAGGACAGCTTCTTAAAAGGGAGCCACTGTCACGGGAAATAAATTGGGCTTCCCACCTACCAGAATTTTGGAGCTGGCCTTACGTTTATTCTTCTATGTATGTGAAGGTGCATTTTTGACTTAACCTTATCATGGGAACGTGACTGTACCCTAAAATGATTCTTCTGAGTTATGTGATCCTAAAAGCTGAAGTTGAAAAGTTGAAATTAAAAGGTGAAAATCAAGGTACCCATAAGTTTTATCATTGAGCTTATGTCTTGTTCCCCAGTGCTATGATTTCAAACACTGTTGTCATCTCTGATATTTTGGATTTTTTTGCAGGGATTTATCTCTATCCTGGATGATTAACGCCAGTCAAATATTTTGGCCATTCATCCTTCCAGTTTAAGAAAGATGCTGTTTTTCTCTTAGCTGTTTGTCTGAATCTGCTCCAGCCCTCCAGCATGATTGTAGGCTGACACCTCAAATACGCATGTCAGCAAAAGAAACAGCATATTTTCTTCTCTGAAAAGCAGCATCTTAAAATTGGAATGAATCCCTTGATGGTCACATGTTTGATTTGGGGACTCCAAGTTAGAATGGCTCATTAGTTGCCATAGTTACTGGCCAATTTTAGATTCTATTCCTTGCTGACATTTAGTTACACAGAAAAATGATAGCACTGGATGTTAACTCAATAGATAAACTCTATATGGCTTTTATCAAAATGGACTCCTAATGGAGTATGTCAGCCCTGAAAGTGAACAGTTTGAAACCACTGTAGACTGACAGACTTGACTGAAGACCTTATGTTTTGGAGGATCAGGAAAATTCTTTAGCTGAGCCTTATTTCTGAAGAAAACAAAGCTAAAATCTCTGTTTGTATTGCAATACTGATAATCTTTGATAAGGTAATTGCATTTTTTCCTTTTGATTTTCTTTGCAAAGTGTCTATTTATGCTTTAATAGGAAGTTTCCTTTTTCAAGTTGACTAGTTGTGCTTATATTTACTTTGGACACTTACAATTTAAATCTTTTCTTAAAAGTACCTAGATGCATATATTAGAGGACTGTGAAATGAGTGAAGCAGCCAACAGAGACACTGGCAGCTGCCAGGCAAGGTTTGCAGGCAGGCGTGGAAGAGAGCAATGGGAAATTAGCACTCTCCTCTGCTGTTTCATCAGGGCCTAACACCATTCACGGAGAAGCAAAAGGCAGAACCAGCGAGTACTCAAAGAGCTTTAGTAGCCTCCATTAAAATCTTGACTTTCACCAGCTCCTCACAAAATGAAGCTGGTGAAAGTAGTCTAGTTTTTTTTTGTTTTTTTTTCAAAGTCTGGGTGCTTGATCTTGCAACCTTTACATTTCTATGGGAAATAGACTATAGACAGTCTATTCTTTTCATCCTTCATTCCCTCATCATGAAGTATCATTGCTTAATTTGCCCCAAAAGGGTGTTAGCCAGCCTGTTTTGGGATCTCTGGTCTAACTCTTTATCCTCTCCTAGTAAGCTCCCAGGTTTTTCCAGGGGTATTTCATGACATCTAGCCATACAAAAAAAAAAAAAGTAAAATAATTTAACAAAACCCACTTGTTCAGCTGAAATCCCTTATATTGGCACTAGTTACTATTCCCTTTGGGCCTCCTGGAGGGTTTTATGTACTGATTCTCTTCTACCCATAGATTTCAGCTTGTGTGACATAGCCTAACATTTCCCGCAAACCTTTTCTCTTCCTTCCCCTGGCTTTGTAGAATATAGAGTGCTGTGACCCTGTTAGCATCCTGCTAGTGACAGTGAACCTTTTGTTTCGTCAGATGTAACCAATGCCATTTTCCACTGCTTTCCCCACTTGTTTTTGGTTTGCAAGAGGCAGCCAGGTGTTATAATCTGTTCTGTGAGCTTCCGTGAACACTTCTGGGCCCCTTCACACTCTTACAAAAGCAAAAGCAAGCACTGCACTTGCCTCTCTCCCGGGAGGGAGAATGAGAGAACCAACCACACGTCTGAGTTGTCCATAATGTGTGACTGGGGCCATATTCAGTTGCTATATTCACAAGCACAGTAGAAGAACTTGCATAGCAAAAGAGCTGTTTTCTTGATGTTTTTAATTTCCTTACTCTTTTTTACAGGTAAGTATTTCAATCTTTCTTTTCTCCTTTCCAACATACTCTAATTTGCSGGGGGACGATGGGAGAAAAGACAAGATGGAGGGAAGGAGAAACAAAAGATGAGAAGTCTTATGGGTCCTTTACGTTGGGATCTTAGACTGACAAAAGTATAGTTTATATTTTTGTGTATGAATTAGTAAATACATAAAAGCAGAATATTCCACATGGCCATTTTTTTCTTAAATGTTCAGAACTACAGTTTTTTAGCATCTTTTCTGTTGGCTGGAGAACTGGTGACATGAGTAGTTAGCACCACCTGCTGGCATTATGTTACAAAAATAGTGTAGGTCCACACAGATATTGGAGATTGTAGTATGCCTTAAGCAGCTTTAGTCTATCTTATCTTGTATACTAATAGCTGTAATGATGTGGAGGTAAACCTTCAGTGCTGGTCCTGGTCTCCAAAACCCAGTGCCATACTGATCTTCCTTACAGTTGACAATCTGAGTAAATGATTGGCTTGGAGATATCTGCATATACCCCAGTCACAGGAAGATTAGGAGAAGTAGTTCAATCTCAGTGGATCATGCAGCATGGGATATCTAACACAAGATGTTACAGAGAAAGAAAATTACTGTTAAGTTGGTGAATTTTGCCCTTTTCCCCCACTGAAATTTTAAGTCTTGCTTATGTGTGTATGCACACAGTGCAAACAAGAGCGGAGGAACAATGAAGGCATAAAAATGTTGGAATTCATCTCTTGCAAAACTGAAATTGAAAGCATTGCTTTAAATATCTGTTGTTAATTATAACAAGCAGATGTGTTCATTGGGAGTATCTATAAAGAATGCCTGGACAGTTTTCTAAAGTTTCCTGTGATTCACAATCACTTGCCCAGCTGAGACATTCAGATGGATTTACTGACTTGCGTGGCAGGAATATACAGCAGAAACAATGCTCAGGGGCTCCTAGTTCTCTGTGAACTCCCTTTGGTTGGGTTGTTAATTTTGGAGGTTTAGTGGTGAGGAGAATTCCAGCATGTTGTAAACACTTTTTGTGACTTCTCTAGGAAAGAGACAGGTAGGAGCAAATATTAAAATTCCCGCAGTACTTGCATATGGTTCACTGCCGATCTAAACTGTAGCAGTGTGCCAATAACTACAGATCACAGTCTCCCTTTATCATTCATCAGTGAGAAAAGGGCAATGGAAAAAACTACGTTTATATTGTAGGTGCCATTTAATGAACAAATGCTGACCTAAGGTGGAATAAACTTTCAATTTCTAGTCCTACTTGGCTGTTATATCCATGTAAATAGCACTACAGTAGATACAAGAGATGTGCTCACAAAAATGGGCTGATAGTGAGTGTGCTCTTCTGTGTTAGTTAACCAGAGCAAAAGTAGCTGTCCTCTGTGATTACTGCTTCTCTTTAATTTTTCTTTTTATTTATCGAGTCTGACAACCAGAGGAATTCTGTGTAACTAAGCAGCACTCCCGGTTTCTGATCCTGCAGTGAGCTCAGAGAAGACAACCCACGCATCTGTAGCTAGTCCTGCTCTTTGTGGGTGCCTGGAGAGCACTGCAAGTCTGAGGCCTCAGCACGCACACAGTTCTTCTGAAACATTTTGGGATGGAAGGACAGCTGTACTTCTTTTGCTCTTTCTGCTTGAAGTAGGACACGTAGTGGATGGTTGAAAAGAATCTTGTTCAGCAGTTTGATGCCTAGCCCTCCCTCCAGGGGTTTTCAAGCATGCCCAGTTCAGGCAAACACTGAGACAGGTGGTCAAGGAGACATGGTTCCACAACTTCTTGGTACTTGGGCTGCTGCTTAGTTACTGCACAAGCTCATCCAAGTTGTGATCATCAGGCAAGACCATCTTGTCTATACAAAATACAATTATGACATAATCTTTTTMTTTCTTGGAGGTAATCCTGTCACAAATGAGGCACCTTCTTAGGGCAGCACAGAAGAAATTAGCACTCCAGTAGCCTTTATTGTGCTGATTCAGTGTACAAGTTTTATAAGATGTTTAAGTTGTGTCTGAATTACAGAAAAGACCTATATTCCAAAACTGCATCTGGTAACTTTCATAAGAATTAAACTGGTTCAAAATACTTAGGGGGAAGAATATACATGCCTCACTTTATAACCATTGTAATGTAAATGCTTTTCTGCTCAAGGGTGATCGGTGGTATGTAGGTATCTTGTCATTCATCTGATTTTGCTTGTGTGAAGTCCTGACTCCATGGCAGTCAGTGGGGGTTTGGCTGATAATTTCAATGGGCCAGGCGTCTGATCATCTGCTCATTACTGTAAGCCTACAAAATTCAGTGTTTGAACAACCCCAGTAAGAGCAGAGCATTCCAGACAGACTAAAAACTGTTTGTCATATTTGGACAGTTCCATGAATCCAGAGGGACAGTATTTAACTGCAGAATGATTTAACGTGTGTATTTCTCAAAAGCTCAAGTAATGTCAATTCCAGTTTACAGTGAATATAGACAGAAAGATAAGCTTAGTGGGTTCATATTTTATGTTACGACTATCAAATATTTTCTTACCAAAGTCATAGTGGTCTAAACTGCTGAGTTTATACAAGTCCATTGTAATTTGCATGAAGATTAAATATTAAAAGAGAGTATATTTTCAGAGGAAATAAGTTTAGAGCAGACCACTTCATTCTTTAGCAGAGGATCTCTGCTTCTGTCCTTTAGGAGATGGAACAAACATTCTTCTGTTTAATAGAACAGTGTTTGCAAGAATCTCTTTGTGGAATTTGTGCTCATGCTTTTCAGTCATTCTTTTTTCTAAAATGAGGATAAAGTTAGGTTTAAGATTCCACAGCTGACAAAGTGGTGCAGGTTTAAAACAAAATTTGGAGAAGAAAAAGCCCAATTGGATTTGAAATTTCCATTTATGTAGAAATCTAAAAATAAAGATGCTTAACCATGCTATTTAATTTTAAAGACTTTCAAAAGCCTTCTCTTTTCTTAACAAAGTCTAACAGTGTAACTTTACAGTCACTTGAGGTATTGCTTTGTAAAGCAAAAAATAACATAAACTTAGAAGCCATTAGTTTCTTAAGCATGCTTTAATACATAACAGCAATGCTTTCATTTTAACAGATGGCATTTTTAGTAATAGTAACTTTTGCTAAAATCAGTAGATTTATTTTCAAATTTTGAGAAAGCCCGAGCTCTTGCAATATAAAAAAATGAAAAAGAAGCGCTGTGGAGATCAGATCAGATGCAACTGCTGGAAACTTCCATGTATGTGTGTGCACATGACATCTTTTCCATGCAAAACCTAGGGAAAGATGTACTTTGCCTTTCATTGTAATTTTCTTGCTTTTTGTGTGTCATTCTTTTTCTCCTTCTCATCTTACTAGCACAGATTGGAAATCAACGTTCTTCTGGAGAGTGCCAGACAATCCTTTGAATATTTAATATTATCTGTAATCTAAGGGATTTTTCCAGTGTAAAAGTCTACCGGGTCTGCTGCTTGAGTGTACTGAGCAAATTATTAATCTAAAGCATGTGCTTGTTGAATTTCATCTTGAACATGCAGTAAAAATATTTATGTCTTTATAATGAATAAGTTTGATGTGCTTTAGTGCCCGTAAGTGATGAAGAGGAAGGAGGCATTCTCTTTGATAACATTGCCAAATCTGCCATTGATCCCTTCGACACCTCTTCTGGATCTGTACAGCTGATAGCTATCAAACCTGTGGCACTACCTGCTGTTCATGCTGCATCAGAGAGAAGCCAGGAATCTGCCATCATTAATGGAGAGGTAAGGGTGGTTCGGTAACACGTCAGCTCTTTCCTTGGCTGCGTTTCCTTGCTACATTCAAACGTAGCAGAATCAGGCCTGTGATTGTTGAGGGCTGGTTGGAGCACTTCACCCTGGTGCTGTATAAAGTCCCACTCGCATTGTAGACTCGGAGGTCTGAGAACTTAAGGTCTGCTCTTTCATAATGCACTTAAACATGATGGCGACAAGCCAAAGGGGTTTCTCATTTGCAAAACTCACACTGCAACAGTCATTTAAGAATCAGCCAGAATCATCCTGTTTTACTGTTTAAAACCAACACTGAGAGTTGTCATTAGAAACAAAGTAAGAGACAGTGTTGTCAGGCTTCCCATTTGGACCTCGATTAGAGCAGTCTGTCATGTTCCCTTTTGTACGTGTATTTTAAGCCCTGATGTGCCACAGACTTTCTAAACTCAGAGCAAAGGCTTATTTAGAATTCAGCACCTCATTTCTGTTAAGAGTCAGTTATCAGGAAAACATTCCTAATGCTGTGTTCTGCTGTACATACGTATCTAGGAATTTGTGAGAAGATTATAGAATTTGACTCTTGAAGCAGAGATTCCAAGTAAATTGCTCATTTTCACGCAACTGACAATTTGAAGCAAGAGTGAAATTTTCATGTAGACTCCCGTCCCTTAGGAGCATCCAAAGGAACCTGACCTGTAGCAGGTCAGACCAAACACCCTTTTAATTCAGGATCCTGTCTTTGACAGTGGCCCACAACAGATTTTCAAGGAAGACTATGATTAAGAGGAACATGTGATGAAATTTCACCAGAATACTTTGCCGGCCATCCGTGACTCCTTGTTCAAGGCTTTATGTAGTCAGAGGCGATGTCTGTACTTTCTGGACCCTACTGGATTTTCCGTTGGTGAATTCTCCCCGTTGTGCCCAAAAGCAAGCGTGGCATTGGGTCACGGCAGTTGGCTAATATCATCAGTGTTTTTCTTCAGTGGGTGTGAACTGAGTCACTGTTGTGATGGTAGATAGTTTTTAGGCTAAAATTATTTAACCATCTGCCGAGTCATAAAAATACAGCAACTCTGTTCACTTGCAGTTCCTCACTGCTTACAGATGGCTTAGTGTGGTACAAAAAACGCTCTGTAAAATGACACATGCAGTGCATCGAACACTTTAACAATACTGTTTTGAAATAATCAGCCCGGCACCATCATTTAAACGTCTTTTTGCCTTTTAGGTGAACAAAGCTTTGAAGCAGAAGTCTGATATAGAACATTACCGCAACAAGCTGCGCTTGAAAGCCAAGAGGAAGGGATACTATGATTTCCCCCAGGCTGATAGCAGCAAGGGGCTGACAGAGAGAAAAAGGATGTATGAAAAACCCCMAAAAGAAATTGACCACATTTTGGATCCAGATACAGATATATCATCTCCATTTGCTGAGCCTAAAAACAGGTGAGACTTTTTATATGCAAAGTTATTCATCTGAGAGGAAAGTTGCTGTCCAGGGGTTGCAGGGAATCAATAGATCTGTTCTTAATGAGGAAAATGTTTGTTCATTTTGATCAGCTGATCCCTCCTACTTTATGAAGAAAATTGATATAGCCTGTGATTATTTATGAAAGTATGTCATTTGATAAAACTGCAATGTGGTTAAAAAGGAATAAATGGAAAGGCAAAAAAAAAAAAGTGAAGGGACTGTTGCAAGTTCTTGTGAGTCATTTTCAGAGTAGTCTCAATAGGAAATGTGCTAGTAATTTTTTGGTAATTAAAGTGACCAGGAAGTTAGCATCTGATTTCATTCTTTTCCAAAGTTCAGTGGTGTTGCAATCTATTGTTTTACTTCTATCTGTCATTATTTCGATTCAGGTATAACTATTGCAGTAGGCATAAGATAACACAGCCAGTACATTGTCCATATATTTCAGTAAATCCTGCAACGTCGTCTGTCAGGATGTGTATGTACCTTTTATTGGTGATCTTTCAGGGTGTCTGACAGAGAGTCATAATTTGCTCATCTGTGATGTGCAGCAGGCATTTTGTATAGCAATACTAATGCTTAGTTAACAGTTTGTGGTCTCTTGAAGATGGCATACCAATAGTGTCCATCCCTCTATTTTAGAAAAAAGAGGTGGGAGAGTACAAGTTACCTGCTGATTCTGTCTGAGCCTACTGTAGATGGGTGGGCCTGCTCTGCTGTTGGTGCTCTCTGAAACACAAACTGACTTGACAAAAAGAGGAGATCACACCAATCCTACCCCAACGCAGCCCAAAAGAGGAGTGGCACAATATGCATATTCCTCTTTCTTAGGGGTCGTGGAGGTGTGAAGCGGGGAGAATTATTGGAGAGTGTGTTTGCCATTACATGTCCTACCACAAGGGCTCTGATTTTTGCTGCAATCAGGGACCAGCAGCTGATCCAGGAGAGAAAAGCAATATTTAAGTACATTTCCCCTGGAAATTCCTCATGCATTGAGGTGGTGTTTCTTCTCATCTTCTAGAAAGTTCAGACCAAAGTTTTCTTGTGAGCTTAAATTGTGACTGCAATCAAAGCATCAATGATCACACAGTTTTTGCACGCAATACAGCTTCAGCAATTACCCCAATACATACAGATGAAAAAGACTGTAATGGGAATGCTGAAGCAGTGTTGTGCACTGGTCAGAGTTGCACTGGTCAATAAAGAAAAAAATTCTGACTGAACTGTATGTTATGCCTTAGTGGAGGGTCTGGGGCATCATTTCCTTGTGCAGGCTTCCAGTGAGGGAGGATTAAATTGCTCCAAATGCCCTGAAAAGTTAAGATATTGAACCTTAGTGCACAGCAGTTCTATTCTGTCTGCACATATAAATGTGCAGGGAATATAAATTAAGCAAGTAGAAACTTGGATATGACTGTGTGCTATACATACAGTGAAGGGCTGAAGCCTTACTTTGGATGTTTATTATGCATCATATGTCACATAGGAAATGCTTAAAACATTACACGTGAAGCTTTAATACTTACCATCTGCTTTTTGTTAAATATACTAATGTTTGTTTGTTCATGTGCCAATGTGCTGAAAGATCCTGGAATACATTTTTCCTATGTGCTTTCTGATGTGTTGTGTAAACCTGTCAGAGTCTATTTAAGATAGTGATCACTGTCATGATATAAACTGCTTCAAGGCCAGCATACTGCTGTAGGGTAATAATCCCATTCTGTGGCTGAACCACAAAAGGCTCAATGCTGGTTTACTTTATTGTATAGTCTATATCCCTATATATAGGGATATATATAGGATATATCCCTGTCTTCCTTCCTATATGAAGGGAGAAGAACCATTTCTGATATGCTTTCTGTAAAGATGCAAAGCATTTTCAGAACTTCTTGCAGACAAACCAATTCTATAGTCCATGCTGTAATCACCATACTAACACCTGCAGCCTAACCTCGTATGTTGCAACATGGCTGACAGCATTATTGTCTTCATTTTATAAGTAAAAGTAAGATGGGTAAAATGACATACTGTTGGAGGAAAATCTTGAATAATATTGCAAAATAATGCAATTTTTGGTTATGGGTAAATGAATCAATATAATTTTATTTCCATAATAAAATAAAATTGGTTTTAAAGCAACCTAGGATGGCATGAAATTGAAAAGATTTGCTCTATAACATTTTTTGCTTTGTATCATCATTTATGCCATTATAATTACAGCAGTTAAGAACTTATACTTTAAAATGCTTTCTATTAATTTTTTAATAATAACATTTAGGGGTAAGTAAAAGATTTCAAAATTTCTAGGGAAAAGGCCTATTTCACTCTTTTCTATTCTGCCTATATTCCACCGACTTAAATCACACTATTACAGCATTTCCAAAATACATCAGAAAATAAAGATGCAATTAACTACAGTATTCACAGTCACCTTTATATATTCAATTTTGTTTTAAGTGGTATTTTAAAAATTATTTACAAAATATCAGCAGTAAATAATTTGATTTGTTCAAGAAACAACAGCTTTGTGCTCTTAGTTCCTTTGAGTCTTCTGTACCATAAAATTCATGTTTTAAAATGTTCCAGTTGTGTTCCCAGCAGACACTTGCTAACCCATTTGAATGCCAGTTGTTAGTGTTCATATCTCCTTTCTCATTAGCAAAACTTCCTTAAATGAGCTAATTGGCAACCTCAAAGTAATTTTAAAAAGCCTACTGATGATAGGCACTATTCTGGGTTTTTCCTTAATAGTTTGTAATCAGGTCAAGAATCTGCATGTATTAAAGAGCTGCACATTTGAATCTCTTAGAAAATATATCACAACTACATCAGCTAAGTATTCACAGACCTATCGTAAAACATATATGAAATTCTAAAGACCTTTAGTGTAGGAACATAAATATTTCAGATCTGGTTAGGCTTAGCATTCCCCGGGTTCCCCGTCTTTTCTGGTACTATCAATGCTATAGTCTTTGGAAGAAACAGGGTTTATTGCACTTGGGGGTCTTCTTATGCCCTTTCTCATCTCTCTCCCCCCATCTCCCACATTGTTTTTCTGATTACAAATCCACTGTGTCCTTTATGTGCTCAGATAGCTTTCAAATAAAGCGCTTCAGTTATTCAGTTATCATATTTATAGGGGAAATTTATTCCAAAACTCCTCCTTGTGTTCTGATTTGGTGTGCCTTTGGGACTTGCAAACATGCGCATGGGAAGTTGTGAGTAAAGGTTCTTGAAAGCCTCCTTAAAATTAAGTACATGCCTGAGTACTTCGTTTAATCAGAAATATGAAAGTTGGTCAGTGTTGGTGGTTCTTGTCCTACCTTTTTTCCTTTCTGTCCGTGTAAATGTCTGCCTTTTTGGAATTCATTCTGCAGACCAGTTTCTGCTACCCTAATCTGTCAAGGCAACAAATTCTGTTACCTAAGTCCATAATATCTGAAGAATTACTTCTTTTTGTTGCTGAATTAATCTGAATTGTGTTGTCTTTCTGTTTCATTGATGGTTCTTGAGAGGTTAAACCATGAGGTCTCTGTGATTACTGAATGACACAGAGGCTATTTAATGTCATTTTCTCTTGTGTCCCTTACAGAAAGAGCCCTGGGCTTCTCAATATCTCAAATATCGCAGTAGATCCTTTTGCAATCAATTTGTTCAGTCCAAAACTTTTCAGACTCTGGGGGCTTTATTTTCACTCCGCTTGCTATCTCAAGTAGAGCTCTTAGCCACAGCCGCACTTTACTTTGACAGAAGCCCTTTTTGCCCTTCAATCAAATCTTAGCGCAAGGTAGCATTTTCTCTCAAGATACCTGGCAAGCAGAGGAAAGTGTCATAAAAGTCTACAAAGTCTTTTTCCTTCAATAGCTCCCTTTTAAATTCCTGCTTTCAACTCTTCTCTGATTCCCACAAATTTATCAATCATGGCTGAAAAGCTGTTATGCTCTGATGTTTACTGCCTTTGTAATACTCCCTATTGTAGCCTCAAAATCATCCCACCACTATGCTGAACACCCTACCCCAGCAGCTCCAAAACTGCTGAAGGAAGTAGCTGGTGAGGAATTGATTGAACAGTGGTCTCATCCCAAATTTAATAGGTATATTCTTGATCCATTGCGTGTGGTCTCACCTGCATGGGGAGTTAGAAACTGCTAAGATTGACAAGATATTTAAACAGTGACTAGCTCTTGATATATCTGGGTTGTAAAGACTTTTAAATGTTATGAACAGCAAGAAAGCTATTTGAGCACATAAAGGACACAGCGGATTTGTAATAAGGAAAACTGTGGAAGATGAGGGGAGGGAGATAGGAAAGGGCATGAAAAGACCCCAATTTTGGAAGATAGGGAAAAAGTGTGAGTCATTGTGGTTACTCTTGTTAAAGAGGTCCGTGTTTCTGAAACCACCTTCCTGTTGGATAGCAGGATGAGCAAAGACCAGAAAGATGGGTCTGAAGAGACACAAGTGAGAAAAAGAAGTGAAGTGTCATCATTGGCAAAGCTAGAAATGTCCTGGTTTTGTAATAAGAAATATGATCTTTTGCCTTGCTAGAACAAACTTGCTTTGTTTTTTTTTGATCTTGTCTAAAGCAAAAATGTACTTGGATGAATGTGATATACTAAGAATGTTTTTACATTCTCAGGGGTAAACTAGGCAAAGTAATGCCATGGACACACTTTTTGGGTACTTACTACCCAAAACATCCTTGGGAAACCCAAGGATTAGTGTACATTTCCAGTCAGTCTGTGAGGGTTAGTTGGTAACTGGCAGCTTCAAGTGCCAGAAGAAGGAACAGTATCTCCCGAGAGGTGTGGATAGTTGTCCATCTGACATAATTGCAGACACTGAGGAGGAAGCCCATGACTTCAAAATCTGTGTTGTTACACCTTTGCTTATCTCTTATCATTATCTGTTCAGAGTGGGCACCAGGGCTGGTCCCGTGGGACCCAGTTCCTGGTGGGGATTTCCATCTGGTAGCACAATGCAAGTTGTGTGTTAGAGTGTAAACATTCTTCGGTTGGTGTCTTGAGGAAATTGGTATAAATCTTACCTGGCAAATGGAGATTTGAAACTGTGAATTCAGACATAGCAGTGCAAGTTCTATTACTTCACTATAAACAGTGCAAAGTCCGCTGTACAAAATGAGCAACACACAGACATGTTAGATTATCTGGTCTACTTTTAATATTTTGAATGCAACAATTACACAAAGCAGAAAAAGAATGCAATCAGGTAAAGATAACTTCAGGTAAAGGTAACTCCATATTAGGCACTAACAACAATGTAATTACTGTATTAATAAATGAAACTGGCATGTCATTATTTGATCAGTGGTTGATCTACAATGGGAGGAGGGCTTTTGTGATATGTGTAAGAAAATGACTAATGGCCGGATAAACCATGACAACAGCATCTCCTAAACTTTATTGGTTTATGTGTGGCCTTCCTAAAAGATGCATTTTGAAGCATGAAGTTCCTRTATCGTAACCATTCTTGAAGAATTTATGTACAGATATGTTATGCATCTTACATCTTTCTGACACAACTACAAATACAACTAGTTGTGTCAGAGAGGTTACAGAATATTTTGAGTATTGAGTTATCTGCTTTTTTTCTAGCACCTTTATTTCCCCTTGCTTCTGGAGCTCAGGGTGGTGAGAGCTCAATGCACAGGGATGTCTTTGCCCCAGTGCCACTCAGAGCTATGCTGGAAGCGGTTTAAGCTAAGGGATTACAGATCTCTGATAAAGCTGCGGTCAGTTACCAGCCTGGCTATTTCAAACCTGCATCTTGCAAGCTGTTCCTTGCCACTGTTGTCTCTTTTGCCCACAGCTTTGCTGGGTGTCTGTTTCAGTGGAGTTTCCCCTTCCTCCCCATTGCTCGGGATCAGAGACGAAAATCATTGCTCACCATCTAGGTGTGTGAGGGCAATTCTCTCTCTCTTGCCCTGCTTCCCTTCTGGTGCTCTTGGGCCCTCCTTCAAAACTGGTTGAGACTTTTTGGCAGCACTCCTGTAGAGCAGCCCAGGGACTACTCTGTTGTATCGTTTGATGACAGCTCCTCAACTGCTCCTCTGTCAGGGGTGTATGGTAGGTGCAGCAGTGTTTTGATCATGCTACTTTCTCCTGGATGATGCTGCCAAATCTTTCCTTGCTGAAAGATAAAACTGTCCACTTGGACAACTAGAAGAGGATGGAGGGAGGATCTGAATTTCAGGCCATAGAAATAGCTATACTAGTTTAACTCTGCATGGAGATTTCTATTACCCATGAAAATCCAAAGCCAGATCTGTTACAGCATCTTTAACTAATAACTTATCTTAAATTTTAATTCTAGTTTTGATTCTGATGTGCTGTGTAGCCTGTAAGACTTGCCTAATATCAGAATTATCAGATTTGGATGCTTAAAGATGGGTACTAATATCCATACTTGGGCACTTAAATAAAGGTCTTACAATCTGTAGCATCCATTGAATCGATAACTTCGTTTTAATAGCACGTTTTTATTTTTTATTAATATAAATCTCACCAGCTAATGCTAAAAGGGTTCTGATATCTTCTTGGAACATATTTCATCTGATAAGCCGCCATATATGATGTCCATGTCTTTCACGTAGGTGTTTTCATTAACAGCAAACAAAATCTATCATCTCTTCCATAATACTACTGATTTCCAGCAGTTTTGTATGCAGAGAAAGGATATCCTATTATAAAGTGGCATTTTTATGAAACTCATCATTTTAGAATAACAATTAATATGAAAGATACTGCCTGTCATTTTTTTTGTTTTCATTCTAGTGTTTTCTTGTTTGATGTTTTCTAGGCAACAGATGAGGAACTCTGTATACAGAAGCAGGCAGTCTTTGAACAGCCCTAGCCCAGGAGAAACCGAGATGGATCTTCTAGTCACCCGAGAAAGACCTAGGCGTGGAATCCGTAACAGTGGATACGATGTAAGTTTATCAGATAAATTCAGTGAAATCTGCTCAGCAAAGTCTTAATTTATTCCTAAAAACAGAAAACAACTGATAAGCTACAAGCCAGAGTACCATTGGGAACTTAACGTTACAGTACATTATATGCACTCAGCCTCCTAAGAAAAACTCAGGATACAAAACACGGAATCTTTCATGTACTTTGTAGCTGCACATTGTTTTATACTCTGAAATATTAACAAAGCTTTCTCCTTGAAATTCATTATTAGCCAAAGTATTTATTTCTAAATGTAGATAGTTCTTCTGAGTATGCAAACACTTACAAGATACTGAGCTTTTTTCCTTGTCTGTAGTTAAAATCCTCTACTTGTTCTGTACCCCTTATGCTTCTGTCTTGATTCAGAAGATTGAACAACCACCTTATGGAGATTTCATTTATTTACGGATGTCAGTACTTTGTGCAAATCGCCTATTAACAGGTATTGGCCACATTTCTGTTCTCCTCTTACTACTTCAGAACTGGGAGTGTTTTGAAGAGGTAAAGATCAAAAACAGCCAGAGGAGATCTGTTCTGGTTTATGGCCCAAGGAACTCATGCGGTGAACACAGGCTAGATTAGTTGTCTCATGCAGTCTGAACATACACTGGCTACAAGCTGACAATGCGTGCACCCAGAATGAGGATAAAAATAGTTCATATATTATGGTAATGTAGAATTTTTCAGTCCTTTGTCGTGTATATGACAAGCTGTAGCTCAGCCATCCAGGAAGGTCAGTTCCTAGAAAAGGTCTAAACATTTTTGGAAAATAAGGAAGTTATCTGGTTGCTGGGCATCCTCTAAACTCTGGAGACAACAAGCATTTTGTGTGAGAATTAATCATTAACTCTCTCGGCTGTCAGGCTTGTATTTTTAGCAAGGTGAAAAGATTTAACCAAGGTCAAGGAATATGTTCAGGAAAGTTTAAATCTTTTAAAGAATTCTTCAGGACATATTTAAGAAATCTGGCACATAAAACGACTTCCTGCATTTGAAAACTTCCCATCAGATTGTATGAAATAATGCTGTGCCCTGTAACTGGGATTACTACCAAATACTTTTTTTCTCTGTCATGGTTTCCCTTAAATAACAAATCTCTAATTTTTCAATTATGGTTTTCTGAAAATATTTCATCTCTTCTAATAGTTCTCCTGATATTTCTCTGAATCGTGATTCTCTTTCTTGGAGCTAAAAACTGGCCAGGATATGAGGATCTACATTTATATATCTGTTCTCAAAGAATATGTAACTTTCTATATTGTTCTGGAGTATGCATATTCTACTATTTGATGTTCTGAGTATAGTATTTATAGTGTATAACATCTTTTTATAAATGGATTATTAATGAGTGTTACCTATCTTTGAATTTTAAGTAACCCCACCATGGTTTAGTATGGTCACCTTCACCTAATAAGTAGATTAAGGAGAAAGTATTAACACATTCATTACTTCCAGCAAGTTCACAGTTGTGAGTAGATCAAATGCTATAATGAAGGACTCTAGAACCTTTGAGCTGCTAATGAGCTTTACACTCGGGCAGAGAAAATGTAGGCCATTTTGATGTAAAAGCACGCAAATGACCTCATTATATTTGTCTACAGATCAATATACAGAAGAATTTACTGGTAACATTTTATTGATGTTACATTGATGTTACTCCTCAAAAACTTCTGGATTACTAATGTTCACATGGAAAATTCTACTGATATAGTTGCAGCAGCAGAATTTTGTCAATATATGACAAACCAAAAATGTATAACCTCTTTGTCTCTCAGTACATGGCTTTCTTTTCTTTTCTTGTGTAATTCCAGTTCCTTGTATTAGGCGGTAACTATGTATGAACAATATCTGAATTTTTATAATGCTAACATTAATGTGTATTGGCATCTATTTATGATCCTTAGGTGTTTCAACTGGTATGAAAGCAAATAGCATATATTAGGTGATAAGATGAAATAAATTTTAAAACTTGAGTAAATGTATCTCTGCCACTAGTCTCCTCCAAAATCTTCTTGCTAACTTTGATATTGATACATCATAACTGACTTAATTTTGACTGCTATTAAAAATCCTTTATTCATATGATATATTTTAGACATTTTTTTCTTTTATAGGATCAAAAGATATAGAAGTGTAATGGCTTCACTAAGGGATTGTGGTAGAGAACCTGATTTACTTCATCAGGTATTAATAGGTCTCTTGTGGAATTCCATTCACTGACATTTTTGCAGTCATAAGGAAATAGAAGAGCTATGATTACTAATCTTCAAATTGGGATAGTGTGATTTTTGAGGCTCTTTAGTCGCACTTATACGTACAAATCACTTTGTATTTTATTGTCATGGTTCTAAAATTTACATAATTTTCATTTATATAGAATGTACAGCAATTTCTACTATAATGCTAGTAACTTTAAATAGTTAAAACAGAATCAAATTTTGCTTGCTTTTGGAGTTTTTGATTTTCTGTAGTTTTTAAATGCAGCGAACACTGCTTTCTTTATGAGAAAGTTATGAGAAAATGGAAAGGAAGCTTGGATCACTTTGAGACAGTTGGGTCCTGTCATTTCAATTATTTGTTCCTATTTTCTCTGATTCCAAATTTTAAAAGCTTTATGTGGCTTGCATTTTGACTACTTTGAACATTTTCTTGCTTCTGGTTTAGTGAGAGGCAGCTTCATATCTAAATGTAGGCAGAAAAAGAGATCAGACCTCAGTTTAGTAACTAACTGAAGTAATGAGATTTTAAAAAATGATCAGTTTTCAATGGTGGTTACAGTTCTCAGTGTAAATGGGGAACTGAGCTTCTTTTGAAATCTGGCTCTTAATCTCTAGAGAAACAGACATGCAGTTTAAAATATGGGGCCTATGTATCATTTTCACACATATGAATATCCTACTAATCTAAAAAAATAAATGCAGTGGTGTATTACTTCACATGAAATTTAATCACCATCTAAAACTAGATAATATTATGATGAAAGGGCAATATGGACAAAACATATTAGATAGGCATAAAGTATCTTAAAAAAGCTGTTGGGTTATTGCTATTAATATTATAAAGGAATAATATTTATTTGTAAAAAGCCTGGTCTCTGTTAGTAGCTCCACGGGCTAGATCAGATGTTATCCCTGAGGTTAGCAGAAAACTCACAGAATATCACCTACCTAGTACTCTGAGCAGGCTTTACCCGCACGTAAAGATCTGAATCCAAATCTTCTGGCAATGTGCATTACCACTGTTTCACTGACATTAATCATATATTTTTTCAGTTCATTTTTCTTTGGCTTGTTTCCTCCTGACTGACTGCAAAGCTGCAAAGCGCTTTACTAAGCAGTGTTCTGTCATAGAATTTGTCATTGGTGCTTAGAGACTGCTAGAGCTCTCAAATGTGCTACTTATTCACTGCGTATCACAGAGATCACTAATGCACATTTAAGCAAGTGCAATAACTGATCTTACAGTTACACATAAGTAAATACTAGATTGGATAAAGCTCAGAATCCATGGCTACTGTTAGTTTAACTTGCATAGCAGATTTTTAAGAAACATCCCCAAATATTTGACATAAACTTTTTTTTAACACTAAGCAGTTATGTTTGTATAGTCTTTTTTAACACTTATTCATATTAAATTCTAATATATAAATGGTTAATTATTGTCTTAGTTTTTACTGCTATATTTTTCATTAAGTAGAAAATGTAGCTGTATTTTGACAGCTAAGAGAGAAAACAAATTATCATCTTTTAATTAAAGTTTATTGTCACTTCTCAGGCTAAGCTTATAACTCTTCTCTGAATAGCTGAAAACGGAAAAAGAAAGTTGGTTAGATATTTTCCTCTGTAGATGAAGAAATACTGTGATTATTCTGTACTATGTATGATCAATCATACATAGGTTGCAAAAGGTTGTGACACAGTGGCTGATCTAGTCAGGTATACAGAAAGTTACTGCACTATTATATGAAAAAAATGTATGCCATATCAAGAGCTACAGAGCACTCAAGTAAATTATCAGGGCAATACTGGAATTTTTAATAAGAGTATCCTGTAATATTCTTTTATTTGTGACTATTTTAAATGCTATTGATAATTAGGTACTATATATAGAAGGAAATACATATACTATACCTATGCTTCCAGTTATCCTATAAGATTAAATCAATTTTGCTGATCTTTAAGTAATTATAAGGAATTGGTTGCTTTTTCAAAGTTGCCTGTTTAAAATGGATTTTGAAAAACTATGTTCTGTAAAACTAATCTTAAAGAAGATCAATGAAGTTATGTATTTTACCTTCAAGTTCTTACAATATTATTGCTGAGTTTTTCTCTCTTGGTTTTACAGACAAATTTTGAAGCGCAGAAAGAGTTGAAAACAATATTTTAAGTTGCCTGCACGCTTACTGGCCATCGTTATATTAAATATCTGTTACTAAATATCAGTTGCTTACTTTCAAAAGCATAGCACCTGTTTTTCCACAGCTTTAGATCTTGTCTGATATAACTAATAATAATGATAAATGTGTTGGGAGGGCAAAGACCCAGCCAGAATAGCAAACCTTTACCTACTTTGTGGAGATGTAAGTGACTTTACAGTCACAAAGTAATGGAAAGTAGGCTTAACAATCTTCTAGAAATAGTGCTCTAGGTATTAAATTTTTTTGTAGTTGGTGATTCTTTAAACATTTTGCAGTAGCATTTAAAAAAAAGAAAGATTTGACAAATGCTTATTTTATGAAATAACATTCTTTGCTCTACACAGATCTGCCGCTTAATGCCTGTCATGGTATGTTCAGGGGAGGCATTTTCACACCTGTGTTAGCAGGACTTGCTGGCTCTCTTCCCATTGCTGTTTCATATCCTCAGATTGGATCGGTGTTGGGAACCACGGAATGGCTTGACTCAGTACCTTCATCAGCTTATTCCATATTCCAGAGCCCAGTAAGGGCTGAAATATGCTTTGTTGGACTCTGGGCCCAGCTGCTTTCTATGGATCCTGTTATGCTCGTTAGCTTGTATTGTCATATTAATGGTACAGTTACGGCTTGCTTTTTTCCTCCTTCTAGACAAAACACTCTGAATTTCCCTGCTGATGGGGTTACAGGAGTAAGTCATGTGTAGCACATAGCAGGAAGATCTTGTCAGAAGCTCTTGTACTCCTCAGGTCTTCAGAGGCCAAACAAATTATTTCTTTTGAGGAAAAAAAGCAGGAGAGTGTTTCATGCTTTACGTTGGACATGGGGTACACAGGATTGGGACATAAAGTGCTGGCATATCTTCAGCATATCTTCTCCTAGTGAAATAGCTTTGAGTATGGACATAAGATGGGATATTCTTCCCCATCAGTCCTCTGAGCTGACACAACTGCTATCCTGGCTCAGATGGCAACTGTTGATAGTGTACATTTTTTATGACATTGTAGAATTTGTGGCATGCAGATAAAGTCTTATCTTTAGAGCTCTGTAATTCTTCAGTCCAGATCAGCTTTTTGAGGGTTTGAAAAGGTGGAAAATGGATTATGGATATTCAAAAATGCTAGCCTGTCCTCAGGAATAAATGTGTCTGATGTTTCCTTTTGACATAGTGATAATGCAAAGCCAGGTACAGCTGTCCATTTCTAAATATCCTGTGTTGTCCTTTTTCACTGACAGATTTCTGAGCTGGTCCTGAGGTTTGCAGCCTGTAAGACTTTGAAATTTCTGTTACATTTTTCAAGAGTAATTTCCATTTTTTTCTACAATCACAATAGCATCTAAGTAGGCCAAGGTGTGAGGTGTGTGATTATAGCATTTCAGGATGTGATCTCTAACCTCTGGAAGTTGGCAGCAGCTTTGTGGATATCAAGTAATATCCTTTAGGTTGGTGTCATCCATGGGGAATGGAAAGGCAATCTCCTCCTCCAAGACAACTGTGAAGGGAATATGTCAGTACTCTTTTGTGAGTACATCACATGACATTCTCCAATATTCATCGATCCATAGCATGGCTTATCAAGTTGGGATAAAACAGTTACGTTCATGAAGTCTATATTGTCTTAACTGATTTGGGGATGAATGATGGAGTTCTGTCAGTCATATTGATACTTATGTCCAACATGTCTTTTAATTCATTCTCAGTCCACTGCCCACTGGTGCTTCTCAGTTCCCTTGTTGCCATGTATTGTGTAACTTCGAATCAAAGCAACTTTGAATCAAAAAGAGGGAGTAACGCGAAAACTGTTCCTCAAGTATAGAGGTCCTTAAGAGGGGATTGTAGTGTAATGTTACTACTGGTGACATCATAGGGAGCAGTTGCTGCTTATAAAGGAGGTCCATGTCCTAAATGATGAGGAGCTATGCTCAAATTCATCTCCATTCCGTAAGAGTAGGATGGACTGATCCTGGGCAGGACCTTGAGAAGAGTCATTTCTGGCATCATTTGGTAAAGGATGGACCGTTCATGTCCAGCAGCCAACAGAATAGAAGTGCTCTCTTTTAGTGGAAACTAACTTGCCTGAAAGGTTTTCAGGTCCTGAGTTACACAGAGGTGTTTTGCTCCAAAAGAGGTGGCAGAAACTTCTGGCAGAAGGCAGGAATGCTGATCTTTTTCTAGCATGTTTTTTTTTCCAACTTGATTGTCAGTTGTGTTTGCTAGTTAACCCCCACAATTTGAATGAGTTACAGCAGTGCTCTCTTCAAAACTTGGCCTACCTAATTCTCAGGACACACAGTATCTCAGGATACTACACAGATGAATCAATGTTAGTGAATTTATTAGTGGTGTCATTCTGTTACAGAAACCTCATTGCACTGTACACAATCAAGAGAGAAAATCCTTCATGAAGATTACAGTTTCAAGCTTCAGGCTACCTTGTGATTTCTGGTTTTACTTATATGTATAGAAGGAATTACTGTGGGAGTATTAACCTTCAAGTTAAGATGTACTAGTATTATCTGCTCATTAAAAGTACATGCTTCTTCCACTGTTCCTGCATGAGTTCTGAATAAAGGTCTGTGTGACTAGTGTTCAGCCAGGTAACATAACTAAGCTAGGTTTTCTGCAAGGGCCAGAATCTAGTTCGTGACATCGTTGTTAGTTTTCCTGACTGAGTTCCACAACGTTCAAATAAAAGCATTTATATTCAGATAAACTCATAAACTTTAATTCTTATGAAATCATAATTTGTGGGAATAAACAAAAGAATTTCAGTCTATGTATCTGTAACAAACGGTCCTTCACAGTGATGGTAGTACTTAGGGAGCACACAGTTGTATTCCCATTAATCCTAACAAGCAAGAAAAGACTTTAAATGTTATTGCTAATAGTTTTTAAGTGAATTTTTAACAATTTCATCTGCTACAGAGTGTGCCTACTCGTTTTTGCAGCAAACAATTAAGGATTTAAAAGAGTCATTGAGTCCCTGGCTATTACAATCATCTGCATCATATAATTCCTTTCAAATATTTGTCAAGCATCTATATTGTAACAAGTTTTGATTTTGTATCTGGTTTATCTGTGTTTGAGAATATATTTTCTGTGAAGCAGCACAGATACTGTCTTGTAAAGCTTCTGTGTGTGTGTGTACTTTTATTCCATTCAACAGACTGAGCCTGAAATTATAGAAGAAACAAATGTTGACAGTGTCAATGAGCCTCGAGGTTATACCAGGTCCCGTCAGGCTAAAGGCCACTCAGAGACCTCTACTTTAAGTTCTCAGCCTTCAATAGATGAAGTTCGACAACAGATGCATATGCTCTTGGAAGAGGCTTTCAGTCTGGCCTCTGCTGGCCATGGAGGGCAGAACAGACAAGACGCTTACAGTTCAGCGCCACACTTGCCATACTCCGAGGTTGTGACAAGTGCTCCTGGTACCATGACCCGACCTAGAGGAGGTGTACAGTGGGTACCAACATACAGACCGGAAATGTATCAGTACAGTTTACCAAGACCAGTAAGTGAAAATTCTCTTTAACACACTGTATTATCAAAAAGATATTTCTACTCTGAGAGACATTTTTTAAAGATGGAGGCCCATTAGCATGCTTAAGAGTTTGTGTAAAGCCATGCTTATAGTAAATAAATACAGTTGCGTGTTTGTGTGTATGCTCACCCATACCCATCTCTTGCCTGAAGACTCCTAGTATCTATTTTAGCAGCAAGGTTGTCTTGTCTAAGTTTTCCTTGAAAAAGGAAAAGGTTGTGCAAATCTCCAGACTGATCAACAGATCAAGAACTTGTTTAATCATCTCCTCCTGTTCCTCGAATGCATGCTAGTTTTTGGAAAACAGATATGTACATGGCTGGCTATGAATCATTCAGCATTTATGCATGAAGTCTGTCACTGAAGATAATCACAGCAAGAGAAGGGACCAGCTGTAATAATCAGAATGACCTGAAATGTGGTCTAATATTGACAGACTTGCAGCTATAGCCGTTGGCTTGAGACTCAAAAGACAGTTTAGTTCTACAGGTTTCTTAGTTGACCTTATGTAAGTCACTCCTTTTGCCTCATTGTCTAGCCTCAAATTGTGGCTAACATTTCCTTATTTCACAAAACTAATAAACATACTAAAAACTGAAGTCCATGGATGGAATTTGTTGTTGGAATTTCATAAGTATCTAGACAGCAAAAGCAGTAGTACTATGCACACCTCTGATGGGTTAAACTACCCCTGAATTCCCAGTTATTGTGTGGTAATACTCACCAGAGTATTTTATTCACACATATCAGATGCAAATCTAAACCAGGGTGATTTCTGCCAGATGAGAAATAGCTGACCTGGCAATATCAATGTGAAAAACAGGCCTTGAAAAATTTGAAGCTGTTCACTTTAAGGCTTGATTTTGTCAGAAATGAATATTTTTTTGAAAGAATGCATTTCAAATTGAGTGGCTAACTCTGGCTAGAGTAAGAGAATAATGCAGAAAAATGTCCTTGGTTCAAAATAACTATTGCTATGACTTCTTTCCATGACAATAAGAAAATGAAATAAGGGATGCTGCTTCCAAACTACTCTGAACATATTTGAAAGCCAGTGGCACCGCGTGCAGAGGTTCAGATTGGTGCTATTTAAATAATGCTAAAGGTTATTTCTGGCACGTTGAAGTTTTTCTCCAAGCTTCATACAGCATATAATCATATTTTATGGTTAGAATTCAATTAGAAGGTTATGAGACTGCTAATGGCTAGTCAAATTACTTTGACAGTTGAAGAAGTCTTTCTAAAATGAAATGAAAAATATCATACAGCTACAGATATTAAAAAATATGGTAGTCGTACTGTTTTCCACATCATGGTGAGCGGTATTTTTTAAAAGGTTCTTACATGAATTTAGGTAAGATTTGCTGACAGACTTTTCCACCAATCTGCTGTATCTAGAAAAAAGTTTTGGAATTGTAGACTATTGAAGCAACACTAAAATTTCATTCTTATTTTTCTAAATTGAATGTAGAGTTTAACTGTGTGGCTCCTTTCAATTCCATGGTGAATACTTTATTATTTTATTTTTAAGACTCATTACTCTTCTCAGTCAGCTGTGTGTTTTAGGACCATTAACCATTTGCTTACCTTTCTGGGGTTTTGAAGATGGTTTTAAATAGTAATAATTAATATTTTAACTGACCACCACAGACTAGGATTGTCACAGGCTACTGGAGTTTGGGTTAGGGCTGTTCTTTCACAGCTTTTGGCTAATTGGTTTCACAAATATGAACTGAATTTAAAATTAACTAGGCTGATTTTTGATTTATTCTCAAATGGGTAAGTAGGATCAGAATTGAAAAATAACCAGTTGCAATGTGTACAGAAAGTGACCTGTGGGTAGGAAGTGAGGTAGCATATGCAAGAATTACTGCTGTCAGCATCTTATCACCTGTTTGCCTGCCCAGGATCCTTTCAGGTCTCAATCTTTGTTCCGGAAACCTGGCGGAGATGCAGGAAAGGGGAGCACTAGGGACTGAATTGGGCCAGGCTAYATGCAGGGCAGATGGTGTGACAGTGGGTTGGCTGAAACATAGCGAAGGTGAGACAGCAAGGGGTTCGTGTCTGTGTGTGTCCAAGCTCAGAGAGTTGAGAGATGAGTGAGGAGCTTCAGGCTGGCCTGGGGATGAGAGGTGCAGGAGCAATGGGATGTTTGTTATATGGGGGAGGGTATTACCTCTGCATGCCAAGAATTATTTATTTTTGCCCTTTCTTAAAATTCAATTATTAGTGGCAATTAAAAGACAAAATCAGCAATGCTGGTATAATTTGAAATCTGGATTCAAGAGCTTTTTGCCTGCTTAGATGGAACAAATGCAGACGCTGGCTTTACCTTTGTATCTCTAGATACGATGCAAGCCAAAGATCTTTACTCCATCACTTTCTTCTGCGATCTGGACCTTTGCAATCCAGTTGGACTCTCAGATTTTTACAAGATTCCAGAAACTTTCCAGTAGCTTGAGCACACCCTTTTCAGAGCCAAGATTGAGATTTTATTATTGCAAAAACATTTCACAGTTGATACAAATACCGCGTAAGATTTCTAACACAGACCCTCTCAATCTTTTGACAGCACAAATGATAAATGGATTGAAGCAAAATAGCAAAAATCTGCATGCAAATCTCCATCTCAGTGTTCCCCTCCATTCCTAAGTATTTGAGCCCTATGTTTTCAGAGGACCACAACCGCTCTTCAGGGCCGCATTTCTTCAGGTCTCTTCCAAGTTATGGATCTATGGTTTTTGCAGTCAGCTTTTTGGCTAGTGCCACAATCAAACAGTTGTATATCTCTCCAGAACATGTATCTTTCTTTTTTTCCTTTTTGTTTTTCCTTTTGAGTTCTCTTTGTTTTTACATGCTAGCATTAATAACTAAATTCTCTGTAGGTCTTGTGAGGGAATGCCTGTCTGTCAAACTGCTTATAGGTAACCTGTGATAACAAGATTCCTTCACTGGAGGCTCTCATTCCTTGTCCTGGCAGAGAAAAGCCAGTAAAATGCAAACTTTTGGTTTTGTTTTGGAACTTCAGAAGACAGGGTGAGCAATATTTGGCTAGGTCCTTGTGATCCAGCTGGTTTACTGCATATTGGAGGATGGGATTGTAAAATAGATTTTATAACACAAGTCAGATTGCATGAGTTGTACCTAGGCAGATCACATTGCTGCTTTAGAAATTCTCMCAGCTGACTGAATCAAGCTGAGAACCATAGTCTGGGAAAAAAAGCCTCTTTATTATAAGGCTGGACCAGTTCCCATCTCTCCCCCTCAGGGCTCTGGAAAGAGAAGTGAGAATAACAGAATTCTTGATTCTTAGGTGAGAACTGACATGATATAATAGGCGTTGACTGGGCAGACTTACAGGCTCAGTGAGCGGTAATGAATCCAAGCCTTCAAAGCTTCTGTTCATTTAACGAAAGTGAGAATATTACCAAAGTTCAGCTACTCTTAGTAACAGTTACTATACTAAATCTAAAGCCATGGACAGTTAACAAAAACAAAACTAAATCCAGCTGAAATGAATAAGCTAGCATTATTGCTGGATTGGAATTTAGTAATCAAATTAGTTAAATCATTCAGTAAGTAAACAAAGGCACTGTCCTTTTAATTCCTACGTTAAGATGTAGAGAGAGATGGGTGTTTCTTTAATTAGAAAGCAATGTTGAAGAATTTCACCTGAGAAAAATACACGTGTAGCTTGGAGATGGTAAAATATTTTGATATTGAGACCAGTGAAAGGTAGCCTTAAGGCCCACTGCAGAGTTTCTCCTTTAGACTTCAGTTCTTGTGTACTGATCAAATTTTTCTTTCCTGCGTCCTGACAGACGATATCTCAGACTTTTTCTGGTTGTACAAGAAACAGATCGAAGGTGGTGTCGTAAGTCTCCTAGACCTAAAGGCTGAGATTTCTGTGCTAAACTGCAGTTGTTATTCAGTGTTTTACTATGTCTCTCTTCAAAGTCTTAGGACAAGTCATATGGGAGGCTTACTTCTGGCCATATAGCTTTATAGAATCGGATTTGAATTAGGTATTTTTTAAATGATGCTAGCCTGGAAAAGTCAGAGTAATGA
Organism: Apteryx rowi; assembly: GCF_003343035.1. NCBI lineage: Eukaryota > Metazoa > Chordata > Aves > Apterygiformes > Apterygidae > Apteryx > Apteryx rowi. Next base: position 1,438,492 of record NW_020451016.1, read on the forward strand.
GCCGTAATGCCAGATCATTTATCTGTGTTTCTTTGTACAAGTCCCCCACCCCTCCARCATCTGCTCATAAGCATCAGGGTTAGATCCCAGGCATATGGAGACTGTTGAATACCTGTTCATTGGTTGCTGATGCTGGAGCAGGAGTAACGTTGCAGTGAAAGTTGCATTAAGTTTGTGGACTGCTCTTTGTCACTCCCTAAAATGACTTTTTTGATGTCCATATTTCAAAGCACATATGTTAACACACAAGAGAAAACCCAAGTCTGCCTCCGTGTCTGTCTACCCTGTTATACTCAAATAGATCTGGAGTCACCGATCACTCTAAAATGTTAGCTCATGTGCTATGTCTATAAGAGAGGAAAGAATTTCCTACTTTGTACAAATGCATGCTGAGAGCAAGGAGTATGGGATGTGGCAGCACGAAAGGATTATGGAGCCAGACGGAAGGGTTCCGTTAGCTTTGTGAGCACCTTGCCGGCTTTTCAGGCGCAGAAGTGGCATTGTGGACCATTTCAAGTCAGTGCTATTAGGAGAAATCAGACTGAGGTTTTCTTTGGTGTGAATAGCATTTGTTTTTTCTACAGAGTTCTTTCATTAAAAATCAGTATTTTTCACCCCTGGCTGGGAAATGAGCCATAGCATTTTTTGATTTTACTGTCTAGAAAATACTTTAAATACCATTGTAGCATGGTGAAAGTAAATATTAGGAGACTTTGTAGATGGCATGAAAATAAAAATGATTTTCACAGACATGCTTTTGAGGGCCTTACCATGCCTTTAAAGGGGGGCAGGGGAAAGATGCATGTTGGTGATGCTTTTCCCTTAGGGACACTGACATCAAAAGTCAGCATTTGAAGTTACCTTTCTTGGGCGTTAACCCAGTTTTGCAGCTGCTTGAGAAAGCAAATAATGGAACCGTGTCTAAAGGTGGAACTTTTAAAGATGATTACTCTAAGATAGTGGTTTTATATACTTAGAGTGGGATTTATCTTGCCAAATTTGAACCTAAATGTAGATGTTAAGACTGAGCTAATTGTGTAAACTCTGTAGGCTCCTTCCACAGGCAGGAGATGGGAAGGCACTTTCAGAGAGTGACTGACCCCTGCTAATATGGGTTTAGCCTTCTCCATGGACCGTAGAGAGAGTTTCTCTGGTTAAACCAGATACCTAAGACTCTAGCTTTTATCAAAATGTATATGTCTCTTGATACTGGACAGCCTCCCAAAACTTTGTTATTTGCTATCATTCTAAGCTTATCTTTAATCCTGCRTGTTGCTCTGAACCATTGTAAATATTTAGGCTTGTTTGTGGAGTTAAAGCATAATGTGTTGAGGAAATGTGTCAATGAACTGTTAGAGAAATAGATATCATCCCTCTATCTTTAAGCAATTTTATCAAAATTATGATCTGTAATCTATAGCAGTACAAAGAATTTAGATGAGAAATTTTGTGCTACAGGTCATTTCTGGCATGCCACAGGTTTCACACACACCCACAATTACTTGTCCTTTACGTGTATTAGTGATAAAATCCAGAATTACTACAGGCAAGATGCTCAACTTTGTGACTTAGTGGTCTGATCCTGTGTTCCTCTGAATAATTCTGCTTTTTCAGAATTGTTTGAGACCTTCATTATTGCTTTAGAAAGTTACAGAGCTTGGTGTTTTTTTCAAGAATTTTCATATCTTCAAGATGGAAAGAAAGAAGTTGAACTATAAATTGCTCACAGGCAGTTTCATTTCACTAGATGCTGCTTTGAGGATGCTTTCAGATGTACTGAATCTTTAAAATATTTTTCTTTTGGAGGAAGTGAAAATGCTGTGATCTTTTTTTCCTGTGGGTCCAAGGCAGCTGTTGTCTCACATAGCTGTGAAAGATCCACTTTGCCAGCTAGGTTGCTAATGTCACAGAGACAGTGTTTAATATGTTTTGCTTTAATTGGACTTTGTTTTGGCTCTGTGAACTCATTTGTTCATGCTTTCTTCCACATTCTAAAATCACAGAAGCATTGTAAATTCTCAAATAAAATGTTATTAATATTAATTCCACCAAAAGTTAACCTCCTGTTGGCCAGCGCACAAAGCAAGTATAACATTTCTGAGGTTCTCTTGGTTTTTAATTCAAATGACATCTATTGGTGTTTTAGAAAATACTCATTTTTCTCTTTTACAGGCTTACAGATTTTCTCAGCTTCCTGAGATGGTAATGGGTTCTCCTCCACCCCCTGTCCCTCCCAGAACAGGTCCTGTGGCTGTGGCATCTCTCAGGAGGTATTTATCTGTTGTTTTATTTTAGGTTTGAACTGTAAAAACTACTGTTCTAAAAAGAATCCCCATACCTGTAGCAAGATCTGAAGTGGCACCTACTAGCCATCTCCTTCATAATAAGGAGACATTCATGAAATTAGAAACACAGTATTTTTATTTCATTTTAACATGAAGAGGAAGGAAATAAAACCAAATTGTTTCTCCTATTAGCTAGTCAGTTTCAATAAAATTAGGAAATCCAAGCTCCGATTTCTTTTAAATCATGCTTTGCCTCGACTCTGACAATGCATAATGGCATATCATGTTGCAACTGTGTAGTAGATAATTCACACTCTCAATCCCTCTGTTTTTCTGTATTCGAAGGACTCACAACATGATATAGATGAATTATAAGATGTTTTTCAGAACTGTGGGTCCAGGGATTTCTGCCTAGCTTTCAGATATTTCATGCTTGTGTTTCCGAAGCCAAATACGTGCGAAAGACTGATTGTCTTACCTCAGTGTATGCATTTTGCTCCTCCTCACAGTAAGGCAATCTATAAAATGCATTTCAAGCAATTTTCACCCTTCTCTGGTGGAAGAACTCATTTAGCCTTCAGTATTGTGCAATTTTGTCCTGCCTGGTGCCAGTTGTAACTCTAAGACACTGCAGCCCTGCTGAGAGTTACTGTGGAGTACTTAAACTAAATGAAACTTCTCTGAGTGGCTGCTAATGATATCATAACTCTGTCCAAATATTCAGGATATGGACAATGTTGATATACTCTTGTTTATCCATTGCACTTTAGCTCTAAAGCAACTGAGACACACCATTTAAAGAACAGGAGTACTTCCCAAATGCAGTTAACGTTATTCACCATAGTAGTCTTCTACTTTATGACGCCATGTCGTGTGTACTGTACTAATATGGTATCATCTGTGGTCTTGTGTTGATGGACTATCATAAAACTCTATTTTTTGCGTTGCATGTCCTAGGCATTTGTTTGAAGCATTAATCAAAGGCTCTGTGAAACCATAATAACACAGTTTGACAAAGTATTGGCAAAGCTGAAGAAGTTGTTCGCTGACATTTTCCAAAATTCTGTCCTGCCAGAGCAGAAGCCACTAGTTCCATCCTAGCAGGCTTGTAAAACTGTAGCTGATAGCCACATATGTGGCTACAAATCTCATATGTCGGTCAGAATGACAAAAGTTTCTTTCTTTTTTTTTTTCTTTCTACAGGTCTACGTCGGATATTGGCAGCAAAGTGAGAATACCTGAGTCCAGTGGGGTAGATCAGGCCCAGCATCATGATCAGGCATCTTTTGCCCCTGGTTCAAGAGCTCCAGTGTCTGTTGGTCCACTTGATCAGTCGGCTTTTCACTCAGGTGAAAAAAATAGTACAGGGCCAAATTGCAGCTTTGAGAAGCTCACAATTTGTATTGCATATGAATAAAAGTATGGGGTAGAGCAAATACGGATGATTATTTGGAGAAGACTGTATTACGTGTTTATTTCTGGGGCAACTGAAGGGGGTATRCAAATAATTGCTCCCTTCTTAAATGCAGCATTAGCTGCATTACTCCTGCTGCAGAAGCGCCATCTTTAAGATCATGATGTTGTAATAAGATTTAGAATAAGGTTTTACATCAGCTAATTGTTCATTTTGACTAGTAGCTCATTTTACTGTGATTACATTATGTGAGTGTTTTGGTGTAGAAGCCATGTGTCATCTAGAGAAGCAGCCCTTTCTTCTCTGTACATGTCTGAGGAATACGCATTTCCAACCTTGCTAACTCATTTAAAATAGCAACCCTTGGGCTGTCTATGACCTGAGAAGAGCAAAGCTTGCTTACCGCTCTTCACTTAGCCCACCTCCTTCCAAAAAAATGGTGTGGAAGAGCTTGGATAGAGGTCTTGTGAGATACTCTGTTGCTACCTGCAGTGGTGTACATCATGTATCCACTGATCCAGAGCAGTTCCAGGGCGACTGCATTTCTGAGGCAGAGTAACTCCAGCATTGGCCCTGAGGTAGTCCATTTTCATCTGCGACCTGATGTCACAGTGAAGGCTAGGACTTGGTTCCTAACTGTGTAAGTGTATAGCATATCATAAATGATTTTAGTCAATATTTTGGATGACATAACCCTCACTTTTTTTCCCAAATTTTGCTGAATTTTTTTCAAGACAGTATTAAAACAGGTGACATATTTCTGCCCTGGAGAGGATAGTGCTACAAAGCGTATTTTTCTCCTCTTTATGAGGCCTGATTGCATCCATGGCCCTTCTGGCCTAGGATTGCATGAGAGGTCGTTGAGAACCTATAAATCTCTGCTTGTCTGGAGACACCTTCAGAATGGGTATTACTGCTCGAGTCTTGCTATCTCTGTGCATGTGCCTATGCAGTATTCCCAGCATGTATCAGACCACCCAGCATAGCCATCTTGTAGAGTGTTTAGAAGGAGGAGTGAGGATATGCCAGTGCTGTCAATGACGCTCTGGGGGGCAGCTATTTGAAGCACCAGAAAGGTGATGCTAATTTCTACCAATTATTCTCTATATGAAGTTCAGGGGAATGCCTGTATCTTGCAATTTTGTCAGCACCTCTTATGCAGTGCTGTCATGTCTGCTGAGGACAATTAGTGGCTATATTGAAATGAAGGCTATATTGAAATGCTGTTGGAAGGGAGTAGAAGTCTATTTTCTCTCCATTGACTCCAGTGCAGAGTCAGTGTCTGTCTTTGTAACGTTACTGTGCTTCCATTCTGTAGTGAAAATGCCTGAGTTGTACTTCATGGTATTCGTATGGGATTACCTCTGAAACAGCATCATCAGTCTTTAAATTGCTGGTGTTTACTGGTTCTTCTACTTTCACATAAATAATAGTATTTTTGCTATATTCGGTGAATTTGAAAAATAAAATTTATGTCCATGTATTAGAACTGAGTATCCAGAACGTACCATCCATATGCTTTGTTTGCTACATAATAAAGATGATATAGATGTTTCCTGCCCAGGTTTTAACAAGGAGGTTTTTCTGACCTCAGTGGGGCAGTGGTATAGATGCTGTTTGTCTCCCTGTGTAAAACAGACACAAATAAATTGTTTGTATTTTACTCTAAACTTGGCAAGTATATGGAGTTATGGTGGTTTCTCTCAAGAAAAATAGTGGGAGTGTATGAAAAGATGGTGGTCTTTCCAACAGGCTAGTTATAGTTATATCATGTGGATAATCTGAAAAATTGCCAAAAGAACCACGTTGTTCTGTGCATCTCTGTGAGCCCCAGGAAAAAAACCTGTCTGAAACAGCAGATATAACCATATCCAGGGCTTTGGCTAAATCTCCGATTTATGAAGGTTGGTTTCTCCCTTCGGGTTTCTCCCTTCTCTCTTCTTCGGGTATGATAGTGGAATTTTAATAGAAGACTTCCTGGACATCCCTGTAGCATACATCTTGATCAAGCCATGCTAAAGCAGATTTGATGTTAGCTTTCCTTGGAAATTCTTATTTAAGTCATAGCTACATAATCTATTGAAGTCGTAGACTGTTCCTGAGGAAGGAATTGAGCAGGTAGAGCCTTGATATTTTTTATGGAAGTGTTGAAGGTTTATGGTGGGATTGTTGAGATTAAAACATTTTAGGTACATCACTCACTCTTCGTTTTTGTAGGTTTTGTGCCTAGAGATACTAAGTTAGTTTTACTGTGTAAACTGAATCCTCTGTAACCTGTTGTTGAAATGAAAGGTGCAGTACTTTGAAACCTGTGGTAACAACAGCTAAAATTGAATACAAGGAAGCAAATATATAAAAAAAAAAATTATTTCTAATGATTCAAACCTTTGATAGAGATCAGTTATCGAAAGAATAGAGTACTAAGAACTAAGTACTCATACCTTTGTCTAAGGCTTGTGCATAATTATATAAACAACTGCAGATCTTGCCTTCTCCAGTATTTCCTATTTTTATAGAGATGTTTTAGGCAGATGGTAGGAGTATTACATACAATTGATGGTGATCACACTTTGACAAAAAATAAAAACAAAAAAATCCCTCAGGCCAGTTACTTTGTGTTCATTATATAATGATCTTCTAATTCAGAGCTGGAGATATTAGCTATTAATATCTACTCTGTTTCTTCATAGGAAATACAGTACCAGCAGTGTTTGCCATCCCAGCAGCAAACCGACCTGGCTTCACAGGCTATTTTATCCCAACACCACCCACAGCATACAGGAACCAAGCCTGGATGCCCTATGCTGGAGAGAATGAATTACCAGGGCAGTGGGCAGACTCAGTAAGTATCTTTGCTTTTCTGCTATGTATATTTTGTGTGATTTGTACAAAGAGGGTCTTAAGTGATGCTAAGTGATCAGCAAAGAATCTGACCAGGATAATTCTTCCTAGGAATAGGAGTCCTCTCTAGTAGTGAAAAGCTACGAGAGAGGGCACAGCTACTCTGGCTGTCCATCCTGTGAGCTGTAAGCAAGCTGTTACAGAGTTAAACCATTCACTAGAACGGGGGTTGGCAACCATTCAATGCTGGTGGGTCAGATACCATTTTTCTTTCCCAAATCAGAGGCTAAATATTTAGATAGATACTTTGCAGGAGTAAGTGATGCTGCCTCGCAGAGTGGCCCTGTGCTGTTTGGAATTTAGTAGGAGCTGAGAGCTGGCATGCATCTTTCCCTTGTGGAGGCTTTTCTCAGGATGGCATGGCTCCTGACTCTGCTGCAGCCCTCCTGCACTATGTTAAGTCTTCCTGCAAGCTGGTGACAGATCATAAATTAAGTAATTAATCTCACAATCCTAGTCAAGGACAGTTCTAATTTTTAGTCTGGAATACACCTACAGTTCAAAGAAATAAAACTGAGACCCTAACGTGAATTGCAGTAATTTACTGTGTTTGAAACAATTTCTAAAATTTAGGACTTGTTTTCCCACATATCTTTAATGCTGTTAAGGAAGAATAAAAATCAATTATGCTCTTTGAGCTCACATCTGGTATTTGCGCAGAACCAATTCAGCTAAGCAAATTGGGAGATGGATTCTATTTCTTTGTGTATATCATCAACAGAATATTGTAGTGAATTGCTGTTTGAGTCTGCTTTGAGCAGCTCAGTGAGAGATAACACGGTTGTGTAGATGTTCCTGGGGACAGCTTTTTGTTTCCCAATTTTTATTACTTGTCCTGATGTCTGAGAGCTAAAGAATTCAGTCTGACTGTCAGATATAAGTCTGAATTTGCAGGGTGAACTGTCATTAAAAAAAAGTATTTTCATATATACATTGAGCACATTTGCTAATGATGCTTCTGAGATCTGGAGGTTTGTGATGTTGTTTTACAGATTCCCTTCCCAGAACAGAACTGCCCTTTAAAACATGATGAACCTATTTCTTGTTTTTGTTTTATTTTTAACCCTACAGACATTTTAAATCCAGGAGGCCCATTACATCATTTTAAACTTTTTTATTAAGAAAGAGATGCTTAAAAATAATAGGGAAAGTATTTTGTTTGTCTTCTATTCCTTTTCCCTTTTGTATCTGTACTTCTTGGCTGCAGTTCCATGAAGTAAGAGCCAGATATCACTTGTCAAAACTGAAGGCTAACGATGAACAAAGCTGGAAAGCAGGTCTCCAACCTCCAGTTTGTTCCTTCCTTTAGAAGGGGGAGAATGTAACCCTGGTGTGGCAATCTCCAAGAAAAGAGGTGGGAAGAGCAGGTGGTGCCAGTAGCCCAGTCCTTTGTGTTTTGCACATGCAGGAGTGGAGAGGGGAAAAAAAGGTTTCTGAAAGATAACTGTGACAATGCAGAAGTCAGAGGAAACAAAAGATTCCTTTTAGCTTAATTTATCCTTTACTGAGCTTTAAATCACAACTTCTTGTTACCCAGGCTTTCAGCCCTGCTATGATTTAGCAAGTTTGAGTTTTTGCTTGCTTTCTGGTTTATGAGCCTTTAGATTATAGCTGGATCATGTGTCCAAGATTTTCTTGGCAATTAATAAAAATAGAGACTTAATTTCTAGAGGTGAAAACAGATTCTTTACTTTTCATATGTTTCCATTAACTGGATTGTAAGTAAAACACCAAATAAACACATGAAACAGGAGATCTGGCAACAAAGCGTTATCTTGTAAGCTAAATTTACTGTAGTGTATTATTTTCTCAATTAAAAGGTAAGTGTTGAAGCACTGTGGAAGAAGGGAGATGTGTCAGCCAAAGCTTTTTTTTTTTTTTTCAAAACCGCTACATGCTGCTCAGTAAAAGTAATAACCTGGTGGCCTCTAGTGGTTTGTTCACATGTTGGTACTACTAAAACGTTTCTTTGGAATAATCAATTATTAACTAAACAGGGGTGACTGCAGTTAGTTATCACTGGCATATCATGACTATAGCCTATGTATGCATACCATACTGAATGTATTTGGCATTCTGTGCATCACTGAATAGATATCCAATATCGTACAGATCATGCGCAAGTCCTAATGGTCAGATTTTCATAGGTTCTTAGATGCCTGAAGCAGCAAGATTTTCAAAAGCACTTCAGGGATTGTTGAGCTTTCATAAGGCCAGAGCCAATATAGGATTTAAGCAAAATGTAGGTACCTCATTCCAAACTTGTCATTCTGAAATCCATGCTGAGGTCCCATATTCTCCTGAAGGTATTTAAATTTGCAGATGTCTCACATCTTGACATTTGAGTCTGTTTGAAGACACCTCAAATTCTGAAATTCTGCTACTGGCATACCCAACAAAACCTCAGCCTGGGTGGGTCAAGCACCTTAAACCTTGGGCTGAAATGCAAAACTTAGGTGAAACGTCTGTCTGGCCACCTGTGTTACATGCTTAAAAATAAGAGCTAAATGTATTTGGAAAGTTACAAGTATGTTTTCCCCATTTAAAGTAAAAAGAGGATTATGAAGTTAATGTTTTAGTGCTTAAACATTGTGGTAGCTTATCTGTTGACTCACAGTAGTGTAGTATTCTAAGTCAGCCAATTGGTAAAAAATAACATTGAACTTTCCTTATTTTTAATTGGAATGGATTAGAATAAGTAGTTGATATTAGTAAGCCCTTTTGCAAGAAGAAATAATCTTGTCCTAGTAATATGTTACAGGTTGTCTACTGTAACAACATAAAGCATGGTTCAAAATGAAGGGCTGTTGATATGCAGTTTCTAGACTTTTGCAAAACATAAAATTGTTTTTATTTAGTGCATTGAAAAACTTAAAAAAATTTCAGTTTTGGTAGGAATGTAAAGACTGGTATCATAGATCATGGATTTAATATCTCACAGCGACTAACGGCCTACCTTATTGTTTTAGCTTTAGCCAATGTAATGTGGCTGAAATCAATGAAGTTACGACAAAGCAGAACCCCTCCTGGGTAATTCTGGTAAATCTGGCCCGAAATGCTGATACTTCTAAGAAGTCAAACATCCTTTTCAGTGTTAAGCTTCCCAGTTTGAATTCTTGAGTTTGTTATCCTCATTGTCTAGATCCTAGAGAGTTTCTGTTAGGACCCTTAAGTTCAGAAACTTGACTAACTTGAATTAGACAGTGGCTCTGCAGATCAGCAAACTCTTCTTTTTTGTTCTAGGCTTTTCAGTGTCCTGAAATGTAGTAGCACTGCCTATTAAAAGAGGAATGTTTATGAAGGATAGTAAGCAAAGGACACACTTTCAGAAAAGCCTCATCTCTTCGACTTTTTGCAATGATGATAAATTAGGACAGGCAATATTTTCTGTACAAGCTATTTTTGCTAATGCAGTTTGGGCAGTTGAGTGCTTGGCTCATTGACATACATGCATAAATGGCACATACAGAAATATGCATTTTCAAACTGATACTCAGGAATATGAAGTTTGCTTTCTCTTCATATGGCCCTATCTGTTGCATCTTATTCTACTGCATGGAAGTTTGAATCATCTAGCAGGTGGCATGAAGCATCAATTGTTTTGTATAATTACAATGCTCTACAGGTGCCACTTCCTGGATACATAGAGGCTTATCCAAGGCCCCGCTACCAACATAATTCACCTTCACGTCTGCCTCGCCAGTACAGCCAGTCTGCAAGCATGCACCCTAGCCTGGAACAAGCTCCTTTGCCGTCCACTGCAGCTTCTCAGCAGAGTTTAACGGAAAATGACCCTTCTGATGCTCCTCTCACCAACATTTCTACAGCTGCTCTAGTAAAGGCAATAAGAGAGGAAGTTGCTAAACTGGCCAAAAAGCAAACAGATATGTTTGAGTTCCAGGTCTAATATCTTTTGTGACAGTGTTTGTATCATGTAACTTGTAGTAGCCAAGAAAGTGAGTCCTTTAATTTTCAGTTACAAACTTATTGTGACTTGTGCCAAAGTGATGGCATTTTTCTCCTTCTGAAAAGTCAATACTATGAARTGGATTAAAGCAGAGCAATGGGACTCTGAAGATATGTGTTCTGCTTGCCAGCTAAGGAAATGCTGCCAGGTAACTGTTTAATACTGATAAAATTGATCATATGCAATTGTTTGTCACTAAGCTCTTGTGCTGTGACCTRTCATCATTTGAGATGCTGCTGAATATGTCTGCGCCACACAATGTTTTATTTGCAGGCCCAGAAGTAGAACTGCTGAAAACAGCTTCTGCATGTCAAAACTTTGTTTCTTTGATTAAAGAAGAAAATACAGTAGTACCAGGTAAGCTAAAGGCCACAGTAGGTGTGGTAGTGATCATATTAATTGTTTGCTGCAGGACATTGTATATGGAATGCTGATTTCAGCAATGCAGATTCATTCAGCCTTTTCATTCTAGAGACCATATTCAAACCAAAAGAATTTGAGATGAGTAAGTAATATTAATAAATGTCCTGTAAATATCCCCAATTCTCCTCATCCTATTAACAGTACAAAGAAATGAAAGAAGAGAAGATTGTGACGAAAGTTAATGATATTTCAATAATTGGTGGCTACCTTGTCCATAAATGCCACTGATGAGTTACAGAGGAGATATTTTCAGCGTGAGAGAACACAATGCACGAAGAAGTAACAAAGGAAGCTGGTGCTAAAAGCTTCCAGGAGAAAAGAAAAATGGTTATTTGTGTTTGCCCTGTATTCAGGCTTTCCATTCTGAATACATGCAAAGCTGGTAAACTTGAGACCTTTGAGCAAGTCTTTCCAACGTGGGATAATGAATACACCTGCTCATACAAGAAAACCTCTGTTTAACACAGTGCTTTTTTCTCTTTCTTAAACAATGATATCTAGTAAAGCGATGCCAGAAAGTGCTACATGAAGCTGCAGTTGATTTTGATTACACTGGAACATTGAATACACACCTCTAGATTCCTCAGTCTCTGCAGGAAGTTCTGAATGTAGGGGACATCATTGTTATACTAACATGTAAATAAGTGAATGGTCACATGGATTAACAAAACTACTAATGTTCTGTGCGAAAGAGAGTATTTCCTGAAACTATGTTGACATTACACTAAGCAAGATAAAGGTCACTAACTCTTAAACTGCACTGTGGTATGAATCCAATCCAAAAAGAAAATCTAAGCAGTTGAATGGAACAATAATTTATCTTTTGCTGTTAAACAAAATAGTCAGAGATCGTGAAAACTTCCAGTTCCTTCAGCAATTAGCTTTGGGAACTGAAGTTGTTATAAAATACTTTGTGTTGGGCATGTTTGATGTCAACTGGAGTTAAAGGTAATGTCCTTCATCTTAGTAAGTGATTTAATTAGCATCAATTGCTTATGCTATTTTGGCTGATCATTTCATTTTTCTGAGTTTGTTTGGTCTTTACTGAGGTGAGAAAGGGAACTTGGTTTAGCTTTTTGGTCATCAGAAAAATGAGAGGAGAAGGAGAGAAAAGACTAGAATAAGGGAGAGAAGAAGAAATTGATGAAGCACAAACTTCTGAAACAGAGCTATTTTTTCCCCCCAAAATTATGTTATAAACCTTGTTTGACATTGTGATGCATAGTTATCCTAGAATATACAGATATCTTCTGCTCCAAGACCTTAAATATTGCAAAAGCTTATGGAATTCTGGTTGATCTTTAAACAAATGTGAAATTTCATTTTTATTATTTAAAAATCAGATATAAATAAAATGTATTTTTGTAATCTCCATGTATATATATGCTGTATATTTATATAAGTGACTAGTCTGCTATAGTCAGAAAATTTCCATAAACCAAATGCAAAAAAAGAAAAAAAAATGCTAGTAATTTTATGGATCAATATTAACATGCCTGGAGTACACAAATATACATTTGGGTGACTTAGATAATAAACAACCAAAGAAACTCAATCTTTCATATGAATATAAGTCTACTAAAGACAGATTGCTGTCTCAGTTACTTGACATCTAACTAATACTAACCTATCAGTGTAACACAATACATCTAAATGTCTTTTTGTGTTGAATTAAAAGCTGCCTAAAAATATCACAGTTAAAAAGAATGACTTAAAAATACTGAGCCAAACTCTGCTTGCCCTAAATAGAATAATTCTGTTTGGCTTCAGTGGGAACTGAACTACCTGAAAGCAAGGCTGAGTTTCTCTGTTAGGTTTCGTCTATATATGCAAGTTTCACTAGAATAATTTGAATGTTAGTGTGCTTGTTTTTCAATCAGTGTATTTAAATTACCGTAACACAAGTGCAGGCATAATTTAAGAGCAGCTTATTTTTATTTAGCCTAATCTGCTTCATAACCAACTTAAACTAACTTGGTAAGTGAAATTTATGTTAATTTGTGTCAGCCACATTTTGCATCTGCTTTATTACCTCAGTTTTTGAATCATTCATCTAGTTAATCCAGTGAAATTTTGCATGTAGATAAGCCCTTCTATGCAATGGGAATAAAATGTCCTGTGAAATAAATTTCTGAATCTTAAACTCCAGTTTTGCAGAATTATCCTAAAGCTGCAAGTGTGGAAGCAGCAGACATGGATGGAAGTGCTGAAGCAATATAGCTGGGAAGGATAATGTTATGATGCGTTCCCTAAAGAGTGACAGGAGGTATGGCATACCAGACTTAAATAGCATCTTTGGGAAACTTAGCTCTGCTTGTAAATCTGTACCCATTCTTAAATTTAAGTGAATTAGTAGTTCTATTGAGAAACATATGGGGGCAAAGCCAAGCATATATCTTGCCGTACTGCAGATTAAAAAATTTGGAAATGAGATATATGTACAGAGGTTGAATACCTACCTGCAAACAAATTGAACAAAGGAAAAACCAACAAAATAAAAACATTTAAACAGCCTTTTAGAAAGGCAAAGCATTCAGTTAAACAAAGTACTCTGCATACAACTGAGTAAGACCTGTTAGGCTTTCAAAATTAATTTCATTTGGTATAGTATTGAATATGTGCAGTCTATTGAATATTCCTTGATACATCACTCTGAAACCATTGTGGTGCACTTTATTCACAAAGATATTTTACATTCTTCATTCATAATGGCTTTTAATCTTGTTTGTAATATGTTTCTGTAATTTCTTTTGAAGTACAAAGCAAGTTAATATCAAGATGGTAAGGACATTCCTGGGAAAAAAATCATGCTGTAATATTTATACTGTCTGAGCACAAAGCAATGATAAAGTGATAATATAGTGTACAAATAATTTGTAATATAATAAAATTTTGTATGGCTACAATTACAATATAGTTTTTCAATATTAATTTCAAAGAAGAAAATATACCTGGTTAAAGTTATGACCTCAGCAGAATATATTTATGCCATTTTTACTGATAATGACTTAGTCATAAAGGGATTTCTAATAAATTCCCCAGTTTTCTTTCAAATGTTGTAAAATGTTAATGTGAAAATACTATTTTCTGTGTATAAAAAATGTTGATGTTCTGATCAATGTTTGTCTTCAGATTTGTAAAGCATTAGTAGAAACATCTGCAAATGGAACTCACATGGAATTACTTCTCAGTATATGTGTAATGACCACTCTCAGTAGGTACACTGTGTGATGTTTTATTGACATTAGTACAACAATAACTTGGTTAAGAGGGCACTCTCTGACAGTCATTTTTTGAGAAAAACGTGTTATCTGGATATGTGAGAAGCCTTAACATTCAGTGTAGAAATATGAATAATATTTGTATCTAATAATATTATGGATAGAACTTGATAGAAGTGCATGTAAATCCTATATAGAAATGGAGAAATTATCCTATGTAATGATCATTTCTTTTTCAGACTAACTTTGAAAAGGTGAGACATGGAAGAAAGAAAATGTGAGATAAAAAGTGCGTAGAAAAAGTATCACTGGATTCAGTGGCAGAACTCAAATGAGGCCTCTGTCTTGTTTAAGGGAAGATACATACAAAATTAACTTAATCTACAGTTTTACATTAGACTTTAAGATGTCTGACTATAAAGAATGAATTAGATTTCAATGTATTTTTTAGTCCTCCGATGTAAATGTGTAAGATCTAAATGCCTGCTTCTAAAAGTCTAAGGGAGCTTGAAAGCAGTCATTCATTTCATGTGGCTGACCCTGTACATCCTGGACACATTTGAGTAGTTCTGAGTACTGTGTCCAAGGATCCTGCCAATCAGTTATAGTCTTGACCTTGCGTTCCTTGTACATAGGCAATTCTCAGTGGCTTCACATATCTCATGGACATGAAATTGGTTAGGCAGCAATCAAGCGTGGGTAGTATGGAGAATATTAGCAGGTCAGGAGTACCTTAACGGTCTGGAAGCCATAGATCTTTTGTTATGTGGTAACTCATACCTACTAGAAAATTGTTGTGTTAAAGCAAATTTCCTTGGAAAGATACATTCTTCTCATTGCTGGTGACCGCTGTGTGTAAAATAACACTCAGTGCTATCACAAGAAAGTATATCAATTAATGCTCCCGCTCCTTTTTGTAAGCCAAGCGTAGTCTCTGTGTAACTCCACTTGAGAGACTGGCATAACTAACCTGTTTGCAGTGCCTCTGTGTGGTTTCCAGTTTCTCAGTGTGTGCTTGGTAAGATGTGTACAATGTCTCTTAAAAAAGAGATAATCTCTTTTAATAAAACACCAAGTTATATGTCATCTTATATATATTTTAGTAAACCATTAGGGGAAAAAAAGAAAAAAAAAGGCAACATACAGAATGTTAGTTTATTAATACCATTAGCCTTTTTGTAAAAAGCTGTGAAAAAAGCAAGGCAAGGGAGAGTTTGCTCTTCTGAGCTCAGGAGGACTGCTCACTTGTCAGCGTGTGTGTAGGAAAACAGCCCTCTTTTACTATTATGTCTGTTGGATCAAATCTCTCCTCTCTCCACTTACCTGTCCTTTGCAAAAGGGTACAAGCATACAACTTTTTTGAGTAAGTAATAAATAAGTTTGAAAATAAGTATATGAGGTAAATAACTTTTACCTAGTTCTCTGTGGTTGCTCCAGATGCATTACTGGCCTGTTGAGCCGTTTTTTCAAAGCAGCATGTGTTCAAAAAGAAATGAATCAGCTCAAGCTGTTTTCTACAATGTTATTTGTACATAGCACTTTGTAGATTTTATAACAGTGCTATATGTAATAAATATGTCTAATGGTAACTTACACTTTCTTTGCCACACTTTCTTTTCAGGACTCCAGGACTTGGTGAGATTTTTTTCCTTATCAAAATACTTTAAGGTTGTATTTTTCTATTTTAAAGTCTAGGCATGCAAAATGAGGATGAGATTGCTCATTTAGAAGGCTTTTTTAAACTTCTGCCTTTCTCTCATAAACAAATAATGCAAAACTTGACTTGTGGATATGAGATTTGATAGGTCAGAAAATGAATTGGGTGCCAGCTTGCTATTTAAAAAGAAAGTTACGAGATGGTCAGGTCATAAAAGCAAACCTAGCTGATACTGCAGAATCTTTATTGAGAAGTTAATTGCATTGCACACTGATTGGCATTTTGTCAAAAGTATTGGTCCTGTCCTGGGCGCCCAGTCAAAAATGTTCTGCAGCGCCCAAAGTGTGAAAAGCAATCAGAAAACTGTATGCCTGCGGATTCCAGTTGTCCAGGAAAATTTTTGCTAGGGCAGTATACAAGACATAGGAGATGGGACAGGGGTTTCAACGGGGCTCTGAAGTGGATCAGACTGCACTGTGCAACACACTTGCCCTTTGGGAGGCCCTTAACATGAACAGATACAAGAACTACAGCCATCCAAAGTGATGTGGCAGAAGTGTGGTTTAGGCCCAGATTTTTAAAACCGTTGAGATGGCCAAAAAATCAAATAATAGTTCGTGTTTTCAAAATCACCGTGATTCCATATGCCTATTGAAAATAATTAAAAAAATATGTGCATATGTATATATTTTTAGTACAAAAATATTTTTTGAAAATTGATTCTTAGATCCATCTTTGTCCCTATCCATTTAAGGTTCCTTAAGATGCACAGAGACACTAATGAAGAGTTAGTTCCCAGGGTTATACCATTGTAAAGCTCATGGAAGATGAGAAATGGGTGTTAAATAGTTAGATGGTCAAATGTGTAACAGATGTCTTGAAAATAATTACAAATATCATGAAGAGATGTTTCAGTAATTTGACTTAACTTTTGCATTTGGTCAAAATAATTCTTGTTTTAAGAAGTGCCTGAATTTTCATGAATTTCCATGCTCAATAATAGTCATTCCCAAAGAGCAGCTTGAAACTATTAAATTCTGTAAATAATTTTGTGACTATATAAATACACATTTACATATTAGACAATAATGGATCCAAAGGATTGTAAACTTTACAGAAAAAATTGATTCCACTGAGTACAATATTCAGAAAGGAAACGAATTTTTCTTCCAAAGCATGTCCCACTTCACTGCATTTCAGTGTGTTTCTATGCTATGTAAACTAGTGTCTAAACACCAAAACACACAGTGGCATCATTTAAAATCTCATATATCTGGTGAGGAGCACTGACTTTTGCAAACTCCAGTGGGATCATGTAAAGAGTGCCTGTGTACATGATTAATTAAAAAATTAATAGAAATAATAAAAAACCCCTTCTATTAAAGGAAAACAAAAAATTGTGGTCCTTACTCTGACTTTTTACAAGGAATCAGTGGCTTTCAGGTCCTGCATTACCAGCAAACTTACATGTTAAAAGCAATAGATATTTTGTCATGCAAAGCGGCAGAATACAGCAGCCTATGACAGGGATTTGCCAGGATCTAAAAAGCCAAGTGACTGTTGTAGAAGAATAAGTGGCAGACCTTCTCTTCTAGCAGTGGGTGGACACCAAGTAATTCTGGACTTACCACTATGGCAGGACTAAGAGTTTGAAGTTAATTGCTTGGAATCAATTTTATGTATTTTCTTAGCTTTTGATTTCCGTATTTGTTAAAACAATACAAAAATAGCAACATTAACAGCTTGTTCTATTTCCGAGTTATAAGCTTGGGAGATTTGCGTGTAAGCAAACTTGAGGTTTATTCTTTGTCCTTGCCTTTATCTACATTCAACTCTGCAAGCAGGAAAAGAAAAACACTTTATTCTCCACAAAATTAATTTTTGTATTGCTTTCTAGAGAGCCTGGGAGGGTTTTCTTCATATTGGTATAATACAAACTGTATTCAAGGTCACATATTTGATAGAAAAAATGACCAGAAAGCCAAAAAATTTAGAAAATAAGATGGCACCCATTTTATTGAGGCCTGAATATTGATTTAGGATTTAGCAATCCAGCAGTAACAGCTCAGACCCAATAAAGATTTTCTAGGGAGTTCTTTGGGTCCCATTAGAAAAAAATGTGTATAGCACGGATACTTTTACATTCTTTGATTTTTTTTTTCTTCATTTAACATGTTTCTTGCTGTAGCTGTGCGTTTTGAATCTTGACTTTTACAGCAGTGTACACCAAAAGCTGCTCTCTTTAACTCACAGATATACAGCTTGTGTGATAGTAGTAGTACCGTATGTGATAGAGGTTTTTAATTAGCTATGGCATGGCATGTCTTTGGCCAGTGTTTTGGTTTGTGATACTTACTGATGTCATCCTAGTGTTAAGGCGACATGAATGTAGATAATGTCTTCCATTGAAGTTACTGCCAAAACATCATCTCACTCCTAGGAGAAAAGGATTGAGCCAGTACTCTGTCAGTAAATTAACTGCCCCAGCTATCTTCTCATTGTGCGGAGAGAGGAGGGATGAGACCTGGTTCCAGCTCCTGGGGAGCTGGACGTTAGGAGATTGGAGGTCAGTTGTCCCTTCTTCAGAATTTTGGATTGGCCCTGGGCAAGGTGTTTAATCGAACTATGCCTCAGTGTCCCCATGTCTAAGGCAGGCATGAAGAAATACCTGTCCTCACACAACTGTTGAGGGGTTTAACTAACTGGTGTTTTTAGAAACTTTAAAATCCTGGAGCAAAAGCCAATACTTTAGTACAAAGCATTATTATTTCATGGAGCTTGACAATTGTTCAGGACTCTTCAAGTTATTATATCCTCTGGTAGCATTAAAATATATGCGAATTTACAACCCCCCCCCCAAAAAAAAAACTTTCTGATATTATTTTTGTTGTTCTAGGAAGCCCTTCTAATAGTAGCTTCTACACTTTTTACAGATGGAAAAGGCTTTCCAGAGATGTTATATCAAATATATAAATTGTCTCACTTCCTGTGCAACGCATTTCACTTCTTGATTAAATGAACTTTCCTTTTTTTTTTATGCCCTTGAGATATAGAAAGGACTAGCTCTGTGTGATTGCAAATATCCGTTTATCTTGATTATTTGCAGCTTGATTCAACTGAATTATAATAGCTGTGTCTGTGAAAATTGCTCACAAACTTTTAAGTGCATTTCTGTATAAAATGGGCAAATTTGAGTTTTCTGAAGCCAGTTTGAACTGAAAACTGAGAGTGATTTGTAAAGTCTAGTCTAGGGACTAAACTGAAAGAGAAAGAAAATAATTAATTAAAATCTTACACTATGCAATCAGAAATGAAATCTCCACGAACTGGTTCCTTTTGCAGTTAAAATCATGGTACATACCAATGGTAGAATTTTACATATCATTGAACAGGAGACATTTAAGATGTTCTGAGTCATTATCAAATGGCTATGTTTTTACTCTGAACTGTAGGGTCATTATAGAAATGAAGCTTATGGGTACATAGCATAGTTTTTTCATGTTATTTGATACAGCTTAGTTGAAGTTGTACATGTTCTTTCTTGGCAATTTTGCACATTAAATAAAATATATCTTAAAATATATGTTGCTACTTATTGATTGTTCCTGATGTGTCCTTTTCGGTAAATCAGCTGTTTGAAAGTGTGAGCATGCCTTTCTCTTGGAACTGCCAGGCTTCTGAGCTGTGTAGGGGTCCTGCTGCTTGTGCTCACAAGGAAGAACTGGAGAAAGGATAGGAAAAGAGTTTTAAGAGCTCCGCAAGTTAAAACTATGCATTTCAGCTGTGGTGGTCTGTCTAAAGAGAGGTGGTTGCCTACCTTGTGGAGGTGAGCAGGAGAATAATCAGTAAGCATGTGGATTTTGAGGACATCTTGTGATTCTGTGTTTCCTTTGTGAATTCTTACCTTCATTTCCTCTATGCCTTCCCCTATTACTCCTCTTGAAGAGGTCAGTCACTGTTATTTTTATTAGTGTTTATTCAGGCTTATATTTTCTGTTTTCAGTCAGAAATGAAGTGAAAAGAAAAAGGAATATGCAGGTATGTGTTTTTGACAGTCCTGATTTTGTATAATTTGTATTGCGAGACATTTGGAACAAAAATTCATTTTACTACAAGCAATACCTCTGTCCCTTCCTTCCTGTTCGTAGTTTCAGAGGAAAAAAAAATGGAGACAGAAAAGGATTTCCCTGACATAGAGACAGAAATTAAGTTTCTAGTGTACATAACATTACTAGTTCTGGACAGATGATAGTCCTTGAGAGGCTGTTATATATCAAGTTGTGACTGTGTATGCTGAAGTTGGCACAAGGGGTTGTTCTGGCTCTTTTCTAGATATACCAAAAATCTCAGCCTATTTTGCAAGTGTATGCTTTAATGTGTAACATTAAACAACTGAGTAGTTTATTAATAATTATGTTTCCTTAGAGAGCCCAAATGCTCCACTTACCAACTGCTAGAAACCCTTCTGATTAGCACCACTTATTAGTATTTCACTCAATAGCAGATGTCAGTAACCTTAAGAAAACCAACCAACCAACTAACCAACCAACCAACCAAGAGAGGCCAGGTTTCCTAGAATGTTGCTCTTGATTTCCTTACTTTTATGTATAGACATGAGCTCTGAATTTTCAGAACAGGCAAATCTAACAAGCAGCATTCACTGTTGAAAAAGAAGAGTAATTTTTGATAGCTTTTGGATTTCCTCTGTAATCTGTCCCAGAGCTAGTTAAGGCAACCGTGCTTCAAGATTAATATACGCTCTAATGATCTGTTGTAATCAGGATGAGTATCTATTTGGAGAATTTTAAGATCTAAAATAAAGAAGCAGTCTGAAATTTGATGGACCCAAATGTTTGGTATACAGTACTTTAAAATAAAGCTTAAATTTGTTCTTTTTTTCAAATGTGTTTGAAAATTCTTCCTAACTTCTCCCATCGTAGAGCAGCTGAGGCCACTGCAAGTTTCAGAAGGGAAAGACCTGAGGGCGTTGCATGGGGGAACACAGACACATCCCTCTAGCTGGACACTGTGCTTTCAGAGAGAGAGGTATCATTGCTGAGCCCTCATGTTCACTGAAAAGATGTCACAATCTGCTTTTTGAATAGCCTTCTTTGTTAAGTATTTGGAGATGAAAGGGAAGAACTTGTTAACATTTTGAAAACTTTGCCCATGAGTCAAAATCTTAGCCAACTGTTTCTTTCGTGAATGCAAGAGGGATAGATTAGCTGAGTCACAAGGGAGACTGAACATTTGTAAAAGAGATCTGAGCTGCACCAGTATCTAAATGTCTAGTTTAACCTTCCCTGAACAGTCTAAGAAAACAAAATCAGTTGAAAAATGGATGAAGTATGCTTTATAAATTAAAAACTATGCAGTAAGCTAGTGTTCTATTTTAGTTAATTTTTTTTTTAATGAAACAATAAACAAATATGGTTTCTAGATGCACTTATCTTGAAGGAAAAAACCCCATGTGCCTGCAGAGATGAGAGGAAATTGCTGGATGTAACAAGGTCAGGTGAATATAGAGAAGAAAAATAAAGGTAAAGAAAATGTTCATGGCCAAATGACAATTAACATATGCCTCATTATGTTTAACTGGTTGTTTGCCCAGGTTATGAATACAAACTTATTACTTTCTTGCCAACTTCATATACACAAATGGATTAATATTTCAAATTGAAAATACAGGAATACAGTGTTTTATTTCAGGTAGTGATATTTCATAAAATTTCTCATGTAGCTCCATTTAAGCCAAGAAAACCTGACTGATTAATGGCTGATTATGGCTGTAGGCAAAATGCAAGAGTTGATGAAAGATGAGGTGAAGTAATAGGGAACAACGATAATATGGAATGGAAATCCTTCTTTTAGGTCTTTGCTATAATCATGGGCAACTTAAAGACTGATTTAGGAGTGAAATTATTCTGGAGATTTCAGAAAATGAAGTTCCTATGCTACTTCATTTGATTTAAAAGCTCTTACTTATGAGTAATGCCTCTGAAGACCACTGTATGCTGGTCCTCTTTGTCCTGTCCAAGTTTGTCTGTCCTGTTGTCTTTAAGTATATTAATATGGCTCCCATTTTCGTAGTAATTAAGCATTAAGTAATTAAACATTACTGTTTATAGATTTAGCCTTAACATTCTTTGTGAGAGATTTTTTTATCCTCAGTCTGCAGACGGAATTGTAAGAAACTAAAGCCTAGATTTCCAAGGATATTTAGGTACCTGTGTGCCTCTTCAGGCACCTAGGCATTTATGTATTTACTGATTCAACCACTGAGATGCGGTTGGAAAGAAAGAGCGAGAGAAGTTGTCTGTGATTATGATACTTATGAGAATTTCCCTGCCCCGTAAGTATGAAATTAAATGAATAGAACAGACTAACAGAAATGTTGAAAAACCCTTGCCCTTGAAGTTACCTGTGGGTCATGATTTTTGAGGATGTGAAGTCCTGGGATGGAAGAACAAACAAGCTCATGTCAGCTGTGTTTTGCATGGGTTTCATCCAGGTTAAGTGTGTGTTGACCAGAGCTAATGCAAATTAGGTGAAAGAGTTTAAGAAGGCCACTTTGGAGTTAGTTGTGATGTGCTGTTTGCAGTAAAAGATGCCTGCAAATGACCTGGGGAGGGCACTGGCCCGCCTGTGCCTCTGGCACGGCTTGCCTTCCCTGTCTTGCTGCTCCCTGACACAGGCTTCCAGCACTGCTTGAAAGAGAGCTTGCATTTGATGCAGTCCCTGCATAAATAAAGACCGGTTTGATATTTATTGTTTTGTTTTATTAAAAAGCATAATCATTAGCAGATTAAATTGTGAATTGCCGTATTGTCAGGGACGCCAGAATCACAATGGCAACTGTGGATGGTAAGTTTTTGTTTAAGATTTCCTAGCCTTTCTGATAAAGTGCAATTATTACAGTTTGGCAGTTGAAAAATGGGAGTTATAAACTGATTAATTTTTTTAATATAAATTCTCTGTAGGATTGATTAAAATCTGTCTGGAAAGAATAATACATTAAGAGTGAATGCTGTAATAAACAGTAAGAGGAAGTAAAATTTTGATATATTGTACTAAAATGCTTCGCAGTTGAGCAGCTTTAACACAATTTAGAACAGATTAAATTGTTAATTTTTTTTGAACAGCTGTTTGCAAAAATAGGATAGCTTCAGGGTTGCTTTACACCTTTATACCATTATGTCATACTGCCACGTACTGTTCTTGAATTAGAACAAGAAAAAGCAATTCTGTCTTTTCTACCAAAAATTGTATCAGTTTAACAGATGACCCTGTTTACTTCTTCTCTTCATCACTACAGGCATGCTTCATTTTATTGCACTTCGCATTATTGCACTTTGCAGATACTGCGTTTTTTACAAATTGAAGATTTGTGGCAACCCTGCGTCAAGCAAGTCTGTCAGCACCATTTTTCCAACAGCATGTGCTCACTTCGTGTCTCTGTGTCACATTTTGGTAATTCTCACAATATTTCAAACTTTTTCATTATTATTATATCTGTGATCAGTGACCTTTGATGTTACTGTTGTAATTGTTTTGGGGTGCCATGAACTGTGCCCATATAAGATGGTAAACTTAATCGATCAATGTTGTGTGTGTTCTGACTGCTCCACCGACCGGCCACTCCCCCATCTCTCTCCCTCTCCTCGGGCCTCCCTATTCCCCRAGACACAGCAATATTGAAATTGGGCCAATTAATAACCCTACAATGGCCTCTAAATGTTCAAGTGAAAGCAATAGTCGCACATCTCTCATTTTAAATCAAAAGCTAGAAATGATGAAGCTTAGTGCAGAAGGCATGTCGAAAGCCGAGAAAGGCCAAAAGCTCGGCCTCTTGCGCCAAGCAGTTAGCCAAGTTGTGAATGCAAAGGAAAAGTTCTTGAAGGAAGTTCAAAGTGCTGCTCCAGTGAACGCATGAATGATAAGAAAGCCAAGCAGCCTTATTGCTGATATGGAGAAAGTTTCAGTGGTCTGGATAGAAGATCGAACCAGCCACAACATTCCCTTAAGCCAAAGCCTCATCCAGAGCCAGGCCCGAACTCCCTTCAGTTCTATGAAGGCTGAGAGAGGTGAAGAAGCTGCAGAAGAAAAGCTTGAAGCTAGCAGAGGTTGGTCATGAGGTTTCAGGAAAGAAGCCATCTCCATAACATAAAAGCGCAAGGTGAAGCAGCAAGTGCTGATGTAGAAGCTGCAGCAAGTTATCCAGAAGACCTAGCTAAGAGAACTGATGAAGGTGGCTACACTAAACAACGGATTTTCAATGTAGATGAAACAGCCTTCTTTTGGAAGAAGATGCTATCTAGGACTTTCACAGCTAGAGAGGAGAAGTCAATGCCTGGCTTCAAAGGACAGGCTGACAGCAAGAGAACTAGAACTGACAGCAAGAGAACTAGAACTGACAGCAAGGGAACTAGAATTAGAAGCAGAGCCTGAAGATGTGACTGAATTGCTGCAATCTCATGATAAAACTTTAAAGGATGAGGAGTTGCTTCTCATGGATGAGCAAAGAAAGTGGTTTCTTGAGATGGAATCTGCTCCTGGTGAAGATGCTGTGAACACTGTTGAAATGACAACAAAGGATTGACAATATTACGTAAACTTAGTTGATCAAGCAGCAGCAGGGTTAGAGAGGATTGACTCCAGTTTTGAGAGAAGTTCTGTTGTGGGTAAAATGCTGTCAAACAGCATCACATGCCACAGAGAAATCCTTTGTGAAAGGAAGAGTCAATCAATGTGGCAAACTTCATTGCTGTCTTAGTTTAAGAAATTGCCACAGCCACCCCAACCTTCAGCAACCACCACTCTGATCAGTCAGCAGCCATCAACATCGAGGCAAGACCCTCCTCCATCAGCAAAAAGATTACAACCCGCTGAAGGCTCAGATGATGGTTAGCATTTTTTAGCAATAAAGTATTTTTTAATYGAGGTATGTACATTGGTTTTTTAGACATAATGTTATTGCACACTTAATAGACTACAGTATAGTGTAAACATAACTTTTATATGGACTGGGAAACCAAAAAAATTCATGTGACTCACTTTATTGCAATATTCGCTTTATTGCGGTGGTCTGGAACCGAACCCGCAATATCTCTGAGGTATGCCTTAAATCTAGATGTTATAAAAGACATTAATTTTTTTTAATAGAAGATGTTCTCCAGATCTTTAACCTGCCATTGCTGCCTCTGTCCATCTTTTTCAGTGAAAGGAGATTCCTTCCAAACATAAGGATACTGTCTCTCCAAAAACTGCCACAGATTTTAGCCTAAGTCAAAGTTTTACAACTGTTTCATTAAAAATTAACTCAAGCCATAACTCCTGTAATTTGGTGGTACACTTGCACACTAAAAGAACTACTACACTATGATAGTTTGTAATGTGTTTTTATGCTAATATGAAAATAGTTTTCTAAAACTTATTTTTATTTCTGAGGCATGGTAGTTTTATTAACCGTATCTATTTACTCTCAGTTGCATTTACTGTATTTGGAACTAAAAAATAAATAAAACTGTATCTTGTATTGGAATTACTGTGGTTTTCTGCTACATGTATCTTGAACTTCATCACTGGACTGGAAGGAATCCTGACATTAGCAATGTTAATTTCTAGTGTTTCTGATGAAAATGGTGTCTACCCTGTTTGTCTATAGTAGCTGGAGAAAGAAATGTTCAGACACATCTATATTTGGAATATCTAGTGCTGGAGAAATAATGCACAAAAAGGTCAACAAGAAAATATACTGTATTACAGAATTGCATGTGGTAAGTAGAAAAATATATGGAAGATCCGTTAAAATACTCTATAGTGATATACTGACAGAATATCCAGCCAAAATAATCTTCATCATGTTGGCTGCTGTTTCTTTAGCTTCTGCCTTGTTTTTATGCCTTGTATCTTTTCTTCTGTCATTGCCTTCAAAAGTTTATCTACACAGGAATGAAACATAATTTGTCATTAATTTTGTCCTTAATGCTTTACTTAAGAAAAATAACTCATATTAAGTTAAACTAACCAAGCTACTAATATTCTTTATAGTTTCCTGTCTAGAAAATATTTGAACAACTAGAATTTCTCACAAGCATTGAAAATAATATTAAAATGGTAAAATATCTATTACTATGACAAAAGAAAAAAATATTGATTTCCTGTTATGGAAAGTAAATGTATGCAAACTACGTATCAATTTCTTTGAGAGCTTCCTTTGGATGTTTAAATGATGGCTTTTTTTTCTGTGTTCTTGTAACCTCTGCTCTCCTCCAAGGCTCCCGACTGACAGCCGGTGGCCTCGGAGGAAACAGTGACAATCTCCTTACCTCCTTACTGAAAAGCTCAGTAATTATGGTGTGCTGAACTATTGTATTTTCTGTATTTCCTTCGTATCCAGTAAGTTTTGAAATTAAACCGCCAAACTTGCAATATTTACGGTAAGCCTTCGGCCACCTGGGGTCATTGCTGGCCTTCGCACCAGCGCTGCTTTGCAGCCGCAGGCCCCTCGCCGGCAGCGGGCGCGCCCTGCGCGTGCAGCCCGCTCCCCTCTGCGCCGCACCGCGC